>NW_026935602.1:0-66046 GCF_032062105.1 Saccostrea cuccullata
TGTAGATACAAATTGTAGAAAGTCATAGGATCTCCCAAATTTTATGTGTTTCATTTGTGTCATTAATAAATGACATATTTACAACAATACTCATTCTTGGTTTTCATTCAATCTGAAAAATAACAGAGCTGCGGGAAACTTGGTTTTAAATTTGCACTATTATCATATGGAAGGCATAAAATAAATTTATGTATGTATTTGTTTTATGCTCAAAAGGGCCCTGATTATAAAGATATGGAGAATATGAAGTTTGTGAGTACTTAGTTGAGAATTATCCCCATCTGTTAAATGTCAAAGACAAATCTAGTAACTCAGTGTTGCATGACGCAGCTTGGGGAGGCAATGTTCAAATAGTAAAACTATTGATTGAGAAAAATATGGATATTAATGCTCAAGGGGAAGATGGTGAAACAATTTTACATCAATGCTGTCGATCAGGCAAATCAGATTTATTGGAGATACGGGGTTATAAGGGATTCACAGTTTTACATTCAGCTTGCTGTGGTGGAAATGTAGAAATTGTGTCTTTTCTACTAAATAAAGGATTAGACATCAATGCTTTGTCAAATGATAGTAAAAATATTCTGCATAGAGCTTCCACATCTATTAAATATAAGGGACATATCTAGTAACTCAGTGTTGCATGATGCATCCCTGGGAGGCAATGTTCAAATAGTAGAATTATCAATTCAGAAAAAATTGAACATCTTCTCCCAACAGGGAGATGGAGAAACTGTTTACATCAATGTTGTCGCTCTGGTAAAATAGAGATGTGTGAGTATCTGGTCAATCAGTTTTCAGAGTTAATGGAGATAAGGGACAATGACGGATGGACAGTGCTACATTCAGCTAGCAGTGGCGGGAGTGTAGACATAGTTTCTTTTCTACTAAACCAAGGATTAGACATCAATGTGCTGTCAAATGTTGGTGAAAGTATATTGCATAATGCTTGTCTGAATAGTAAACATGATGTTTGTAGGTATCTATCAAAAAGTTACCCAGACTTGTTAGCAGTAAAAGATAATAAAGGTAAATCAGTGATAGATATTGCCGCTGAACAAGGTGACATTGACATGATACATATTTTGAGAGAACGCCGCTATTAGGAACCTTCTTAAATTCTCATCAATTCCGTATTTTCATGAAAGAAATGTTGAGAAACATTTATAAAGGAACTCATTCCTAATACATGATAGATAAAAACGGTTTAATTTGATTAAGCTTACTTTAAAATGTGATTTCCGCCCTGTATCCATGCATGAAAATGAAGAAAATCATAGACGAAGATGGCGAACAGTGATTAACTTTATAAAATCCACTGAAATCCATTATACATACAAAATTCATTATACGTACAAAATCGAAAACATTTCACGAACAAAAATAATCTGAAATCTCTCTTGGTAAGACCAAATGTCTAGGTAAATGAAAAATTTCAAATATCGACAATTTGTAGCTTCATCCTTACACTCAAGGAACCCTGTTAATTTTTTAATGTTAACTGTACTTATTTAGATCCAACGAGTCTTATCATATTTTTACGTCGTTTTATTTTTAGATTGATCAACGTTTATTATCTTTACCTTTTCATATATTACTTTGTTTTACGTACAACGTAGATCTTTTTTTATGCAAATATTGGATTGGAATTGTAAAGTATTCGCAGGTTTTTTTAAAATGAATTAGTACCAGATCTGTCATCAGTATGCTTTTTAAGAGAATTCAAAACCGTAAGAGACTTAAAAAATGTTATAAAAATAAAGTGCCCTCGCTTTTAAAAAATATATCTTGTAATCAATAATTAAAAAATGATCTGTAAAAATCATATTCCTGCAAATATTCTTTAATTTATTATGCCGTACAGTTTTCGAATGCTTTTAACTAAGATTTCAGTTGTTTATATAAACAAGAAAGTTAAAAAATAAATCGATTTGACATTTTTAGCTCAAAAGATATGTCAAAATCATTTAGAGCTAAATTATTGTTGTATATTCAAATACTTTATTTAGAAGATTGAATATGAAGAGTGTTCTTATATAATTTTATTTCGTTATTATTTGAAGTGATATATGCATGAAAGGGATTTAGTTTATGTTTTATGAATTAATTGCCGAATATGTTTTTATTCATAGTTGTGATGCAATTGTTTTCTTTGTGAAAATATGAAATTTTCATCAGAGTAATGGAAAAATATGTTGATTTTGCATATATATATGGTTTTAATTTTTTCTCAAGATATTCTTTGAACGATTGAATGTGTAGTTTATTAATGTTTTTAATGTTAATTTTTGGTATCGTCTGAATATTTTTATTGATTTCGTGTCGTATTTTGCCTTTATATAAATGTGTTAAAGAACTGTGAATGTTCTCCCGCCGCCTACCTCCAGGGATTTTTTCAAAAGTTAACAGATACCAATTATTCTTAATATTTATATCGATATTTTTATGGATTTTCATTGAAAACATCACTTATTTATGAAAACAAAGAGAAATAAATGCATGGTTTTGGTAAAACTTGCGTTTTCACTTTAGAAGTCGATGGAAAACGCGATAAAAAAAAATAACCCCTAGGAAACAAAAAGCTCTTTATTCAGGTTATATAGACTGTCATTTCACAAACTCATGCTGAAATGCATTGTGTTTCACGGAGAGGGATGGGGCATTAGGGGCATAAGTTTATAGACAAAAAAGAACAAACAATTTTTTGTTTTCAATTTAAAAACGATTTACAGTTAAAACATTATACTATATTAATACTGTAGACGTACTTTTTTCCACGGGGTCATAATTCCGCGGAATCTCAATTTCTGTTGAATTCGCTGGTAGAAAATTACGCGGATTTCTAAAATTGTCACTATATATCTTACATTTGTATTAAGTTCGCTTGGACAAATTTCCGCGGAAAATTTGTGACCGCGTACATAACGTAAATTAATACCACACGGAAAAAAGTACGTCTACAGTATTTATGTGTTTAATTTAGAAGAGAATATATAAGGAAAAGTTTATCTCATAAAAGACTTTTCTATAAATATAACATATAGTTTAGTGTAAAATTGAAAATTTTCACCCCAAGAAAACCATTGTAAACCGATCGCGAGGCGCATTACATGTATACTGAATGTTTTAAACAAATACATATAACAGTGAACAATGACTTTAATAAACGAGACTCTTGATATTCTTGTTTCATCAACTTGTTTGTCAACTATATACCTCGTTTTAGAAACTATTTATGCATAGAGCATGCTCTTGCATATCCAATAAACTGAGAAATATACCCTCCGTATGCAGGTGATGAAGCTATATTGCTGTATAAGTAAAGAAAGTTGACAATTGTACAGTGAAAGCCAGCATGTCATCATAGATTTTGGTTGTCGGATTACCATTAACGTTTTTTTCCCAAGTAAATTACGTAAAAAGAAAACAGACGTGTCAGACTCATTTTTTCTTAAGCTCACGGTACCACATTGCACATCTCTAGACAACCGTTGTCATTATGAGAAATGAAACTTACGCCGCCCTTAACTTTGCTTGAGACTAGCAAGTCAGATTAATTGAAAATTTCACAACTTTTAAAAAGCACAATTCAAACTACTAGTTCCCACAATTATTGCTTTAAAGAAAATATCACTCATTTTTTCGTTACAAATCTCAAAATTCTAGTTACACAAAATCAAAACATTCCTCGATATTTTTGTTTTTACCAGAAACTTTATATAAATAAGGAACAACAAAGGGTCTCAGGTTGGAAGAGGTGAATTTCCACAACTTCATAATTGCTTCGGTTTATAAGTTGAAGTTTTTGTTGCATCTCAAATATCAAAATCTAGAAAAACACCTGAAAAACGTCAAATGTTTTGGACTAATTTTCTGAACACAGAGCTCTTGAGCTATGAGTGATGGTTATCTTGCCACCACCTGACGCGACTCAGGTTATCGGTTTTTGAGGTCCGACTGACCCATTCCCTTAAGTTAAAATGCCGGGCGCTTGGCAAAGGAACAATCACTATCTTTGCTTATAATTTACGTTAGGACACGGTGCAGCATTCGAACACTGGATTCCTAATCGCAAAGCGAAACCACATTTCTTGTCAACTGTGTTTGATGAACGATAATTTTGTAATATGAAAACCTCTTTGTAAAATTCTTTGGTTTTTTGGGTTGGGTATATTATTCATTTAAAACAGTTTGACTAGTTTTTTGGCATTAGATTTCAAACAATCAAGTGCCTATTTAGTTTACCTACCATATTAGAGCAAACGTATCCACTCTGTGTAAATCTCTTCAGAGTATTTTTTTTTCTTTTTCATGAGTATTGAATTTCGACTTTTAATAAGTTTGATAATGCTGTAAAAAGTCTAAATGTCAATTTTAAACGTTAAGCATAATTTTCATGCAAAATTTGATAAAAATCAACATAAAACTTTACAACTGTTTATAAGCGAATATAAGTCAGTTATCCTAACACTGATGTTCTACTCAGCATATAGTGGTAAAATGTAAATCATGATGACCATTACACTTTGAATAAGTTTATTAAAAAAATATTTGAAGCATATATTTGATTAACTAACTCAGAACATAAAAACATATTATAAGATGCATTGGAGAAGATACGGTGGATTTATTCAGGGAAAAAAAAAAACAGATTTTGAATCTTTGGAACCATTAAATTTGTTGTTCATTGTCTTCTTCTTCTTTTCTGAAAAAATCACCGAAAAATGCATTGTATTACTCAATCATTAATTTTGCTACAAATCTAAGCATTACATAAATATTGCATGTAGTTGAGTGTTGAAAATTTTCACCCCAAGAAAACCATTGTCAACCGAGGCGCAGTTTATATTTATTATATTAAACTGAATGTTTTTAACAAATACATATTACAGTGAACCGTGCGCGCATAAATTCCGCGCAGTCGCTATTTTTTGTAATACCACCCGTCGTCAAGCAATGTTGACCGTTGCAACTTAGGAGGGCGTGGCTTCATTATTCAGCGGGTAGTAGTGTTTTTTATCAAATGTTTCTCGACGAATCAGATTCAAGTAATTTACATGAAAGTATAATATTATGAAATAGTTAACCCACTGTATACAGGACTCATTGACATTATGAAAGTTCTTATAATAACATGTCATATGAAACTTCAAATTACGGATTGAAAAAGTTTTATCCCATAAGCTATAGTTTTTTTTTAACGTAAGGAACACCGATGACCGAAAAGTCATTCCAATTTCTTGACAGAAAAAAGTAATAATCCAGGAGCATCGATATTTTGAAAAGTTAGATGAAAAGTCAAATGAATTAAAGATTCAAAATATATACATGTATATCGTATAAGTTGAAACTTTAGCGAGATTCAAATTTAGCAATTTGTCCTTAAAATTTGGTATTTTATTTTTAGCGAAATGTACTTTTAGCTATTTTAAAAAGCTTTATAAAGAAGCAATTACAAAAAAGTGCAATTAATTTTAGCGATATTAAATTTTAGCGATCAGTCATTAACATTATAGGCGACTGAATATCAGATTTCCAGCCTACCTACATAAGCACCACCTACACATGTGATTACCTTTAACATAAACACCAGCTATACACACGTGATTACTTTTAACATAAACACAACCTACACATGTGAATACCTTTAAGATAAACACCGTCTACACACGTTACTACCTTTAACACAAACACCAACTATACACGTGATTACCTTTAACATAAACACCACCTACACACGTGATAACCTTTAAATTATACACAACCTAAACATGTGATTACTCTTACCATAAACACCGACTGCACACGTGATTACCTTTAACATAAACAGCGTCTACAGTGAGGATCGTCATACTTGATACAAGATGGATGACAGTCATGTCTCATCGGAGGACAGTTACGCTACTATGTAAAACAAAATAAACAAAAAAGAGGGCAGCACGCTTTAATGTTAAACAAAATAAACCAAACAAAAAGGACTAGACGCTACAATGTAAAACAAAGCAAAACAAAGAGGATAATGCGCTACAATGTAAAAGAAAACTAGAGGTACTGTGAGCAATGGGCTCACTAAATGATACTCAACGCCTCCAATATGTGTATAAATGGCAGTGTCCATGTTTTGCTATGAGAAACCCAAAATATGTGTCGGGTTAAAAAGTAAAATAGGAGGTGCACAATGGCAATATGTAATACAGATTCTATGAAAGTTTCATCAAATTTCATTCAGTAGTATAAGAGGAGTTGCGGATAAGAGAGTGGTACCCCAAAGCGTAACAGACGGACGGACGGAATTAACGATTACTATATACCCTCCCGCTTTTCAAGCAGGGGGTATTATAATTACTTTATGTTACTTTATCCGTAATTTATCATTAATTTTCTGTATGTATCTCTGCTTCTTGACGGTAAGGCCCAGTCACACGTGGGACATCCATCTGTTCCTCATTTATATCCCACACTGGGAAGGTCAAGGTCACAACGTGGTGCACTACATAAGAAATACAATCTTAATTATAACTCGGTAGGTTATCTACGCAGGTAAAAAGTAAAACATATACTGAATTGAGGAAGACACTTGTTTATTAGACAAAGTATCGCAATCTTGGGAAAGATTAACTACAGATGTGTTCATAATGGATTTCAATTCAGACACAGGAAATGTAAAATCCCACAAAACGTTGAAACAACAATGTTGGTTGTTGTCACATTTAAATCTTCATATTATTTTGTAAATATCCCGTATGGAACCCCTTCGTCTTTAGACATGTTTTCACTGTAAATACCCTTTACGGAACCTCAATTGACTTGACCTAAAAACCCGCCTGTTCGTGCAAGTGAGTTTTGAACACGACAGTCCAGAAAGGGGGACGTTTTTACCCCTCTCACAGGATTATGTTTTGTAGGCAGCATTCGTATTTATATTAAGTTCCAGAATAACTTGCAGAGTTACTTTGAACTTCTTTTGTAATGGTTCAGCTTTTCTGAGGTAAGGTTTATGTTTATAATCCTTCTTAATCTTAGTTATTTTCTTGTATAGTTCATTTGTCCATCGTTCTTTGTCAAACATCCAGTCACCGCATTTCTCATCGAGTTTTAAAGATGAATGTTTATATATAGCAACACGTAATTTAATATTTCAAAGTATGGTGTACAATTTCCGTCATAATAGTTTGTCCATAAAGTAGCAATTCGCGATATTGCATTTCTGTACGAGTTGTATGTATTATATAACAACTAGTGTGTGTAATTAAGTCTTATCTAAGACGTGTGCATTATCTGTAAATTTGTTAATGAGTGTAATATGAATTAATGTAAAGCCACAAGAGCTTAATGTCAGTAACTTTTGTTTGTGTACATTGGAGCAGATTACAAATAGTCCTGGTTCAAAGTCCATCTAAAAACTGTGTAGAGAGGCCAATCAGTGCCTAAAAACCGCTCATGGTGTGTTGTAGGCCACCATGTAACTACTGCCCATCCCCTAGTTTGTGATGTTGTAAAGCCAGCGGCGAGACAGGAATTTGGACAAACAACAACAGCAGATTTTGACAATTTGTATATTTAGTGTATTAAATTTGTAAATTGTAAATCATCTTTAAAAAAAGCATTTGAGTTGTATTTAAAATAATTCAACAAATAAATCCGCTCGACAACAGTTGTGTTGGGCCAATGTTCGCAATTAACGTTGGCCCAATGTCATTTTGCTCACCGTTTTTCCCACATAACAATGCCAAATCAGTGCTTGTAAGGTTGGCCTAACATTGGATCTCTGTTCAAAATAGAATAATAACGTTGTTCCAACGCTAGTTCATTGTTGTTTGTTGAAATCTTAACACTGGTTCAACGTTTTTCCAGCATACCCAACAGCATTGTTTAGAACAAAATTCTATTCAGACACAGGGAATCTAAAACGAAGTTCTAAACTAGCAGTTAGCACTAATGGTATCTTCAATTACATTTAAAAATATCAGGACTACCTGTGTGATGCTTTGAGCTGTTAGTATATTCATTATAACTCCCATTAAAGATATTATGCTTCTGTCTATACAATGATTTTATTCAAAAACAAAAATTAAAGACTACATGTATCTATATTCCCACTCACTGCATATTACAGACGGCTTTATACAGATAGACGTCTTTTCCTGTTTCCCCAGTCTGGAAGTTTGATCTGCACTTTTCTCGACAACTGTGTTTTGTACGAAGCTTGAGTGTTTTTTGCTGTTGATACATGCTTTTGTCACAGACTTTACATTTTATCTAATTACGCGTTTCATCCTTTTTAAAGAATATAAATGCAAATTGAAAAAAAAAGAGGAAAAGTCAATATGATGATGAATAAGTCAATAGAATAAAAGAGAAATAATTTACATAAAAACTCATATTTGGTGAGCTTGATTTGTCTACATGTGCTTGTCGAGATGGAAGACTAAAAATGGTAAAATACCTTATTGAGAAGTACCCCGTCCTGCTCCATCACCATACAGACCGAAATGAGAAAAAGTTTTTTGTATTGGGCAGCTTTCTGTGGGAAAGTTAAAATTTTTGAATATATTCTAAATCTCTATGAGAATAAAAATATCATATTGCCTATATCGAGTAGTATATAAGATAAGATATATGGAAACGATAAATCAGGTTTATCTATCCTACACGCTGCGTGTGAAAATGGTCAATTAGACATGTGCAAATATTTATTCAATAGATATCCAAAATAACTAAATGCATCTGACTATGATGGGATGAAAATTTTCCATTCTACAGCTGTGAATGGTCACTTACCTCTTTTTCAGCATATATTAAGTAAAGGATTGGGCATTTATTCCACAACGAATAATGGAATGAATCTATTATATCTCTGTTGCGCTAGAGGCAGAAAAGATTTTTTTTTCATTATCTTGTTAATGCATATCCAGATTTCATACACGTCCAAGACAAAAATGGAATGACAGTATTGCATGCAGCTTGTTTTGGTGAAGTATAGAAATTGTTGCTTTTCTTATTTCAAAAGGTTTGGACACCGGTGCATTGTCACATGATGGTAAAGGTATTCTGCATGTTGCTAGTATAAGTGGGAAGTACGAGATTTGTGAGTACTTGATAGAAAACCAACCTCAGCTAGTACATGTAAATGACAAATTCAATTATTCAGCTGTACATTTTGCTGCTTGTTGGGGTAACGTCCAGATCGTCAAACTATTGATTGAAAAAGGACAAGAAACTCAACATTGTAAGCAACGACGGAGAAACTTTTTTACATTTTTGTTGCTGCTTTGGAAAAACAGAAATGTGTGAATATCTTGTAAGCCATCATTCAGATTTATTGCAATTAAGAGACAAAAAAGATGGAAAGTATTGCATTAGGCTTGCTTTGGGGGAAGTGTTGAAATGGTTTCTTTTCTAATAACAAAGGGGTTAGACATCAGTACATTGTCAAATGACGGTAAAAGTATTCTGCACATTGCCGGTATCAACGGGAATTATGAAGTTTGTGAGTTCTTGATTGAAAACTTTATACTAGAGATAAAAATTAATGGCACAGTCTTACATCATGCAGCTGGTGCAGGTAAAATTGAAATAGTAAAAACGTTACTTGAAAAAGGAATGGATATCAGATCTGTAGCATACGATGAAAAATCAAATTTACATATTTGTTTTCCCATCATTGATATACAGATGTTAAAATACTTGGTGAATCATCACTCAAAATTATTGGAAGAAAGAGACAATAATGGATGGACAGTGCTACATTCAGCTTGCTTATTTGTAAATGTAGAAATAGTTTCTTTTCTAATAGAAAGTGGTTCGGACATAATTGCTTTGTCAGATAATTGTAAGTGCATTCTGCATATGGCATGCTTGGCTGGAAAATATGATATTAGTGAATTTATAGTTGAGAAATATCCAGAGTTATTATGTATGAGAGACAACAACGATAACTTAGTTCTACATGATGCAGCCCGTGGAGGGAACGTTCAAATATTAAAACTTTTAATTACAAAAGGATGTGATTTCAAATCAGTTACAGAGAATGAAGAAACAATTTTACATCTATGCTGTCGTTCAAGAAAAAAAGAAATATGCGAATATATTGTAAAAAATTTCTCAGTTTTATTAGAGAAAAGATCAAAATTCGGATATACAGTTTTACATTCAGCCTGTCAGGGTGGAAGCATAGAAATTGTTTCTTTTCTAATTTAGAAAGGACAAGACACTAGAGCATTGTCAAATGAGGGTAGCAGTATTTTAAATAGTGCTTCCTTCTGTGGGAATTATGAAGTTTCTTTCTATTTGGTCGAACACTATATAGAACTAAACAGTATAAAACAGATCACCAACACTTCGTGAGAATGCCATTCACTATATAGAACTATTAGAAGTCAGGGACAAAAAAAACAGAATTCAGCGTTACAAAACGCAGCCGTAGGAGGCAATACAATGATTGTCGACCTTTTAATAAAAAAAAAAGGATGGACATAAAATCTTTATCCGAAAATGGAATGACAGTTTTGCATCAATGTTTTCATTCTGGTAAAATTGAAATGTGCAAATATTTGATAAATACGTTCCCAGAATTATTGGAAATAAGGGATATTGAAGGATGTACTGCCTTACATTCAGCCAGCCTTTAGAGGTGGAAATGTAGAAATGGTTGCTTTTCTTATCAAAAAAGGATTAGACGTGAATGATCTGTTAAAAAGAGGCCAGAGCAATGTTCATATCGCATGTTTGTTTGGGAATCTTGAGGTTTTTGAATACTTAGCAGAAAATTATCCACAATTACTAGATATCAAGGACAAATCAAATCATTCAGTTCTACATTGTGCAGGTTTTGGAGGTAACCTCCAAATCGTACAGTCTTTGGTTGAAAAAGGGGCGGACTTTAAATCTTTATCAAAGTATGGGAGAACAGTTTTACATTTCTCCTGTGCCTCTAAAAATTTTGAGATGTGCGAATTTTTAGTCAATAATTGTTCGGAATTATTAGAAATAAGAGACATTGATGGATAGTCATGCTTACATGAAGCTTCTAAGAGTGGAAGTGTAAAAATAGTTTCTTTTCTAATCAAAAAAGGAGCAGACAATAATGCACTGACAAATGATGGTAAAAGCATATTACATATTGCTTGTGTTAACAGGAAGTATGGATTGATCGAATACCTAATAAACAACTATCCAAAATTACTGAACTTTAGGAACAAATTCAATATATCAGTTCTACATGAAACAGCGTGTTAAGGTAATATTGAAATCCTAGCATTGTTAATAGATAAAGGAATGGAAATTGATTCCGTATGTATCAATGGAGAAACAATTTTACACAAATGTTGTCGTTCAGGGAAATTAGAAATTTGTGAGTTTCTGCTATATCATTATCCGGCTTTACAAGAAATGGCAGACAACCATGGTAGGACAGTGTTATATTCAGCTTGCTGTGGAGAAAGTGTAGAAATGTTTTACTTTCTAGTCGTAAAGGGTTTGGATATCAATGTAATTTCAGATGATGGTGGAAGTATTCTTCATTTTGCTTGTTCCTTAGGGAAGGTTGATATTTGCGAATTTTTAGTTAAGAAATACCCGCATCTACTACATGTTAGAGACAAAAGTAATATGACTGTTTTACACCGTGCTGCCATTGGAGGTAATGTGCAAATAATAAAGATGTTAATTGAAAAAGGATTTGACACCCACTCAGTTACTTTAAGTGGAGAGACAATTCTCCACAATAGCTGTCGCTCAGGTAATTTAGAAGTATGTGAATTTGTGATCACTCATTATTCAGAGCTATTGGAGATAAGAAACAATATGCGATGGACAGCGTTACATGTAGCTTGTTTTTGCGGGGCAGTAGAAATAGTTTCGTTTCTCGTCCAAAAAGGACTGGACATAAATGCACTGACAAATAATCGTCAAAATGTACTTCATATTGCTTGTTCCAGTAGTAAATTAAACGTTTGTAGGTACCTAAAAACAAATTTTCCACATTTGTTTGCTGGTAAAGATATTAACGACAAATCAGCAATTGACATTTGTACCGAGAATGGTGATGTAGATATCATTAATTTATTAAAAGATCACGATGTAAATCAGACTACATTATTTGGTGGATTTCTGAAAGGAATGTTTAACTTTTTAAAATGAAAACTATCACGTACTTTAAGAATGCTCATTTGGTATGATGCAATATATATTCGTCACTTTGAGTACTTAGTATTTTTTGTATAGATTTCACATAATTGCAAGCAAAATTATCTCAAAAATGTTATCTTGGTTGAAAAAAAGCTTTAATAATGAGTAAATCAATGCTTAAGTATTAGGTGATTTTTTCTTCTTAATATATGATAGACATTAAGTGTTAAAATAACAGTATATGTTGCATTGTGTAATATTTTGATTACTTTAAAACAGCTGTCTAGTCTGAGGAAGAAAATGCACTAACTTTTTTAAAAACTGATTTTTAGATATATTGTATACACGTTCAGTTTAATTTTGAATAAGTACAATTAAGCTGACATTAAAGTTTTCTTCGATGGCCATGACAAGGCAACAAGAATTCTTCTTTAATATATCTTATTATTGAACATTTTTTAGAATATATTTTTCGTATACTTTTTTATCATTAAAAATATGATTCTCTTTACAGTATTTTTTTTTTGGCATTTATCGTGAAAAATTTACTTTCATTTTATATTAGGTATGTTTTATTATGAGTATTTCTCTCTGTAATAATTTAGAATTAAATGAACTGATTTTGAATTAATATGTCGGTGGAATAAAACATACCATAATATGACAAATTTGTTTTACATTTGGATATAAGTTGCAAAAAAGGTTAAAAGTTATCTAACAGCCAAGCTTTAAAAAAATGATATGACTTTACCTTTTCAATTTTCAACGTCCCTGACATATACAGCAAAAACCCTTCATCTTAGTCGATTAAGCACTGCTTGAAAAAACACCTTTACAAAACTTGACTTGCAAAGTAAATTTCATTAAAGGTGCTCCAAAAAGCAAGGTCATCTTTGTATTAACTTTACAAAAAGTAAAGGTGAAAAGGTAACCTTTACTTACAGGAAAAGATAATTAAATATAACCTTTCACCTTTAATGCCATATTAAAGTTCATTAAATATACATATTTTATGAAAGTCTTATTTAAATGCTGACTATTGTTTAATACACTTATACTTTGGATTTTCACAGTTAGTTTAAAGAATGTAATCTAGTCAGTACCCAGAATTTTATGGCAAATGTCAAAGATATCTTTTTTTATTATCTTGTATCCATTTCCAGTTGAAATTAGTATTAGAAATGGTCATCTACAGAATCAAACACTCGACTCATCATTATTTGATAGACTACACCTCAAATAATACAACAACTATGCTGTAAGCCAGGTTAGCTTAGTTGGAGCAGCTGGCGTTTATTTTGATACATATCTAACATACGTTACATTGAATGTGAAACAATAAAGCACTGGAATGCATTTGTGAAATATTTTACCTGTAATAAATTATACCCCTATCACAGACATTAAAAACCGCCCAGGCAAAAACCATAGATGGTTAACTATGGAAAACCTGTGTCCGTCGCTATGTAAATAATGCCTCAAGGGAGAATGCCGGACGTGCATTCAGTGCAATAGTTAAAAATGCACGAACACCCTATAATATTTGCATGTATGAAAAAATCCAAATTAAAATACCGGGTACATTTCATCAGTTTTGTTATTTCCATTATCAGTATATTTATACAAATATGATATATATATTATATATAAAGCAAAAAAAAAAATGTGTGTGTATTTAAGAGTACTGGCTAAGAATGATTTGAACACCTTACTGAGTACTCATTTCTCATTGGTCTTCCTTTGGCCACGCCCACATATACAACCAAAACCATTAATTTGTGTTCCTCTCATACAATGTGTTCCCGCTCTACTACGAAACACAGGAGAAAAATATTATCTGCACCAGGATTGCCTACAACTCTCTGGATTGGATGGTATAGATTTTTTATATGTACATTGATATTAATGATATATTTATTAATAATATAATAATGGAAAAAATTGGCATATTGATAATTTTCATTTTCCAAACAAAAAGGATCTAAAATATTCTGTATTTTGGCTTCTCATCATATGATGAGTCAGATATACAGCACAAACAATATCCAGTTATAACCTTGAATATAAACATTATATTGAGCTATCTTTGACTTTTGTTTTCCTCTACACATTCAGATACATGTGAGACAAAATAAAAAAAATACAGATGATAAGTATAAATTTCACATTTCTGCTTATGAAATGGAGGTCCCATTTCACTTTAAAATATAATACCGGTACAATATTATTTATTCTTTATGGTGCATGTACATATAGGAAATAAACTTTGCAGTTTAAATTGAATTAAAAATGTGAAAAAAATTATATAAAGGCTATTTAATTTGCGCTTACATACAGGCTAATAACATCTTTAACTTGTAATGCAAAATGATGCATTTTACATATTCACAAACACAAAAAATGGTGAAAAATCTATTAGAATATATGTGAGGATGCAGTTTGCAAAATGCATGAGATCATGTATGAATCCAGCTTCACCATGTGAGCCTGTCTGTGCTTGACTTAGTTTAGATTATGTTTTTATGTCTGTGGTATATGTTAGTGTGTTTGCATATGTG
The DNA here is from genome assembly GCF_032062105.1 of Saccostrea cuccullata. Taxonomy (NCBI): domain Eukaryota; kingdom Metazoa; phylum Mollusca; class Bivalvia; order Ostreida; family Ostreidae; genus Saccostrea; species Saccostrea cuccullata. Next base: position 14,688 of record NW_026935602.1, read on the forward strand.
TCCAGCTTCACACATTTTCATGTATGTGCTCGACTTCATACACCTTGGAAAATATGTAATAGGTTGTGGCAGATGCATGTGTATTTGTGTATGTGTCCAGCTTCACACATTTTCATGTATGTGCTCGACTTCACACACCTTGGAAAATATGTAATAGGTTATGGTAGATGCACGTTTGCATGTATTCAGATATGTGTGCTCGATTTACATGTCATCAATGTAAAATATGTAAACATGCTGGTGTAAAACATTTACAAGTGTATGATGCACACAGAGAAAAAAAAAGTTCTGTGTGTTTTGTTCTGCAAGAGTGATCGTATAAATAAACTACAATTATGTCCTGTTGAGAAATTGACAATCATACACTACTAAGTCCAAAATGTACTGACATTCCCATTTTTTACTGACAAACCTAGAAAATTACTGACAATGTGCTGTCTTTACTGAAAACCTTAGACAATTACTGACCTTTTTACTGCCGGTGCTGATAAACTTAGTCGATGCTGATAAACTTAAACAATTACTGACCCGTTTACTGTCCCTGCTGAAAAACTTAGACAAGTGCTGACATTTACTGATAATTACTGTCCCTATTGTTCTCGCTCTCGGGGAGGCTGCAGAAGTGTGAAATTGATTTTTTTTTATTTCAAAGAGGGTTTATTTTATTCTTCATGAATAATTTTATTTATTATCAAAAAAATATATTTTATTGCATTATGCCCTTTGATATTTATGAGAAGATTAAATGATAAATGTGTGGAGGAATTATGTGTTTAAAAAAATTCACAAGGAAATATATAAAACTTCAAAGCTTTTCAGCAGAAAAAAAATTCATAAAATAATATTTGCGTAGTTTAAAAGCACAATATTTACAGCATATTACAGCCATGAATTCTTTTCCTCTCGACTATAAAAAAATTTTTATTCATGTTCTTTCTATTTAATAATTTCTTCCTTTTTTTTGCTACGGGCCTATGTTCATATTCATTAATCCTTCATATTTATTTATTTAATTAATACCCATTTTAGTTTTTGTTTTAACAAAAAACATCTCAAGGTCGATTTCTTTGTCAGAAATTTGTAACTGTAGTCATGATTTGTAATGCAGGGTAAGTCATACGTTCTGTATTGTGTGATAAAATAAATATTTATAATTAAATAAATAATTTTTAAAAGAACCTTAGCATGTATAATGACACCAATTTATGCTTTTCAAGCTAAGTAAAATACTCTATGAAGTGATATTTAATTTGAAGGGGGGGGGGGGGGGGTGACACAAGCGAAATTTAAAAAAGATGAATTATTACTTTTCATTTTATGGCACACATGCAGGTCATTATAAGTAATACTGCCCTGTTTAATTATTTCTCCTATTTTTACTTAAGTTTGTATGTCTCACTAATATATTGTAAATGTTGTAGACTTGCATATGATAACACAAAAAGCGAGCAAATTGACATCAATCTGATAAAAATCGGTTGTTTTGATACGCTACCGCTTACGAACGTTCGTCAGTCGTTCGTATCTTGACAAACGTTTTAAGTTTCGAATTATCAAATAAATATACGGGCAAGAGAGTATTCCGATAGTTTTTTTCTAAGGTGTTTGGATTAATAATTATGTTCCCCAAACGAAGTTGGGGAACATATTGTTTTTACTCTGTTTCTTATTATTATTATTATTTTTCTTCTTCTTCTTCTTCCTGGGTACTTTTTTGTCCGGGAATGATCTTGTAAACTACACATCCGACTTAGGTAAAACCTTTTTAGGGTCAGTAGGCATGATATGTAGATTTGCGGAACGAAGGTCATTTTGCGCGCACGTGCTTGCAAGAGCGTGCACGTGCAACGCGTGAAATGACCAATATAATAGATATAGCCGTAACTTTTCTATTTTTGGATGAAATGCTTTGAAACTCATAATGTGATGATATATTCGTAGCACAGACAAAATGACATGGTCAAAATAGCAAGATCTCACGCGCATGCACGTGCGCTTCGCTCTGATTGGCTGAAACTAAAGTCTCAATATCTTTCTTGTTTTTTGATGAAATTCTTTGAAATTTTGAACATAGCCATGCATTTGGATATCCTACAAAATGATATATAGCAATTATCATGAAAACACGTGCATGCACGTGCGCTGCAATCTGATTGGCTTAAACTTTAAATAGCTATAACACCCTTGTTTTTCAACCAAACAGGATGGGATTTGGAACATAGATAGATATAATGGACTTTTACAAGAAGCTATGGTCACCATGCGAATGCATACACGTTCGTGTACGTGCGCTGCAATCTGATTGGTTAAAACTTTAAACAGCTATAACTCCCTTGGTTTTCAACCAAACGGGGTGGAATTTAGAACATAGATAGATGTAATGGACTTCTACAAGAAGTTATGGTCACCATGCTCATGTATGCACGTGCGTGCACGTGAAATGAGTAAAATCAAAAATACACTTGAATAAGCGTATTTTTTAATACTTTTGGATTGAATACTTTCATATTTAGTGTATTAAAATAAATAGATTGTGTACACAAGATGATATGGTCATTACACACATGGAGTCACATGCGCACGCATGCAATGCTAAAATCTGAATGAACTTGGTACACTTCTGGGTAAACGTTGTTAAAATCTCAAATGCATAGCGTTTGTCTTATTTAATGAAGCTTACAGGTAATATGGCACCAAAAGGGAGATGGGGAGCGTTTGGGGAACATCTGTAACGGTCCCCGTTACAATTAGCACTAGTTTAAAATGTCTTTGAAGATTTTGAGCCAGTAATAATCTTTATTTTATTTTTTTGTGCTGGTGATTGATCTGTCAGTAAAACCGAGAGAATTTTTGACAGTTTCTCGCTTGTTTGAATTGGTAATTAAAGGTTTTGATGTCGTACTGAGATGTGTACATTTCGTTAGTTTATGGTGCAGTAGAACATTCTTACTTAATTCGATACCGTAAATTACCCGATACAATGTAAGCTAATCGTACTTGTAAGTATAACTCTATCGGGGACCTACATTTACATATTTATATATACTAACGTTCGTATATGTAGATTCCTGAGTACGCATCAAAAACCATTTCTTTTGTATTTAACTTTGATTTATTTTAAGAATCACTATCAATGGGTTTTATAAATCTTAACGCCATTTACATAAAAAAAAAATAATCGACCATTCATTGTGTTCTTGACAACCCTTGTTCAGTATTTATGAACCAATTCATTTAGGAATTACTGTTTTTTTTTTATGTGCTAATTTTATTCGTCCAAAATGATTTAAATTTGTCAGTTGATAATCAGCAGAATTATTAAACACACAATCGGAAACTCTGTAAAACACCTGTGTGTAGATGAAGTCGCCTGAGGTGATCCGAGTGTGTACGGTAGCGGGAGAATGAGACAACAGGTGTCACTGCCGCATTAAACAGAAGACCACTCGTCGGATTTCACAGGAAGTTAGTTACGCAACATTACGGCGACGGGTATACCTATCTGTTTTCAACACATTGCGCAACTCAACACAGCCATACATGCTTGAAATATGTAATCTTCAATCTTTTTTTCAGAATAAATTATTTTTAAAAAATTATACTTTATTAAGTTTCAAACATTAAATGTATGATTTAATACCCACAATAAAATGTGAAAATCTGATTCGGGAAAGACACAAACTTTTCAGATTTAGTAGCATTAAAAAAAAAATAAAATAAAATAAAATGAAGAAATCAATACTTATTATGTTTTTGGGGGAGAAGGGGGTCTTCCAAAACATTTCAGTTAACATGATTAAGTTGGGTTAGTGTGCGATGATGTAAAATTTAAGGGATAATCAAGTAGAAAAACAATAATTAATGTGTTGTCACTTTCATGTTTGTAAAGTTTTGCTGATCAAATTAAAAAAAAAAGAATTGGGGAAATAATTCCATGACTGTATATTAATTATTTAATTAACTTCTCTGAGATAGAGAGAGTAAAAGAGAGAGAGAAAAAAAAACGAACGGCAACTCGGCACGGGATACGGTGGAGACTTTCAGTGAATATTAAATGTTCATCATATTAAAAAGAAAGTAATAAAGCATTAATCAAACCTAAAATATAATAATTACAATTGTAGATTGTACCAAGTGGTCAGAGGAATCTGTGCCATGCAAAATAGCGATAAATATTCTTCATGTGTATTAAATATTGCGTTTTTCATGTATCCTAGTAAACGCTGATATTGTAAGAAATATACCTTTTATTATAATATAATGCATTTATGACCAAAATTGCCGGGCGCAGTTCATTTTGAAGCGCAAGAATTTACCATGTTTCTCGCGTTCAGTAGAAAACTCATGATCGATTCAAACCGGAAACCCCAAACAGCGGTATAAGCACATGTAACGTGCATGGCTTGAAGAGATGTCGAAGACCATTTAGAAATGAAATTACCGATACGTTTTAATTCAATTTTGATTAGAATTTATTTAAATTTTTAAAAAAACTAAAGATGTCTGTTTTGTTATACATGTGCTTGTAAAAATAATATAATTGATGAAGACAGGAACTATAATTTAAATACGTGTATATTTAGCATCCGTCTTCATAAGAATTATTTAAGATATGATGAAAACTACACTGTAACTTGTTGCCGGTAATTAATATAAATTGATTGATCAGGGATATGGTTGAAGTGAAATTATTCCACATACACTGTAATTAATTAATTGCGCATCGTTTTGTCATTAATTATTTTACAGATATGATTTCAATAGTAAATATATATACTTTCCGAGAACTGAAACTTTGTTTCAAATAAATTAAATTCAGACCGTTTCTGAATTAAAATAGAATAACACACACATTTTCATATAAGTGCTGCTACCCCCAGCCTGAGAATAATAATAATTTTTCTATATAAATTGATATTTAGAGCTTTTCAACATTGTCATTTGAGCATTTTAATATGAAATCATTTATTAAAAATAATACATGAAAATATAAACATAAAAAAATCAATTTCACACCTCTGCAGCCTCCCCGAGAGCGAGAACAATAGGGACAGTAATTATCAGTAAATGTCAGCACTTGTCTAAGTTTTTCAGCAGGGACAGTAAACGGGTCAGTAATTGTCTAAGTTTATCAGCACCGACTAAGATTATCAGCACTTTTCTAAGTTTTTCAGCACCGGCAGTAAAAAGGTCAGTAATTGTCTAAGTTTTTCAGTAAAGACAGCACATTGTCAGTTATTTTCTAAGTTTGTCAGTAAAAAATGGGAATGTCAGTACATTTTGGACTTAGTAGTGATAATAAGTAACACATTCATTTTACATAACTGTACTGAAAATTACACATCCAGTTTAAATTACTGTACTGAAAATTAAATTTGTGCAAAAACTCTCTGGCTGAATAACATTCAAAATCATGAATGCTTGCATGTTCATCTATAAATCTCCAAGATATTTCCTAGTTAGTTTGTAGCGCCGCACCGAGCGGTCTTACAACACATTTCATAATGTCAGTTTGCATGAATAAATTAATTTATCCATGTTCCTCATATCCTGAAAATAGATGCCGAAATTCTAGTCTACACTTTACTTACACAGCACATCATCAATAGAAACATTCAGGAAAAATAATTCACAAAAAATAAATTCAAGTAAAACAATCACATGTACATATAAATCCAAGAAATATTATGTAATAGTCCAAGTAAGTGAGTAACTTTATCTATCTCTAACAGTTCTATCTACTAAGTCTTCTGTATTTCCATCTTCCTATCTAAAATTCTGTCGCACTATATATATATATACTCGAGATCCGTTCCTGTCGATCAGGAGCACATTACAAGATCCTTAAGATCAGGAGTCAATACACAGGTCATTACAATCAGCAGGGGGGTTAGATAAGAGGGGGCGATTAATATACAGATAAGATTTTTAGCATAAGTGTAGATGATAATGTGTGAACAATTAACAATTAAGTAATGAAGAGTGATTTACAGATAATATATTTTAAATCGTTACAAGTTTACATATTCTTGATCATATCATAGTTAAGAGAATATATTCTTGATCATGACATCTGTATTGGATTCCCCTCTCTGACATCTTTTCTTGTTCACCAATTAGTTCAACAGTCATCTAGGTACTCAGGTGTTGTACAAGTCCTAATAATAACTCAAAATTTAAAAAAAAAACAATACAATTTTTAAAGAGCTTTTCATTACTTCTATTGAAATTAAAGCACAAGCTTTTGAAGACATACTTAAGTAACTTAAAACATGTATAACTAAACATAATGGAAATTTAGACATTGCGACTCAATGTCAAACATATGATAGTGATACATCTGTAATATCCATGAAACTTACTGAGATACTTAAAATGTTTGTGGCGTGCTTTCACTAAGCTATGCAATATATAAACATTTCTTGATTACATGTTGAAGTCCAAGGCTTAAAAAAAAAGTTTGTTTCCTGTAACATTCCCAAAACATCAAGGGTCGGCAGGTCGGATTTTTTTTTTTTTTGCTTATGAATGGTGAAACATCCCCAGACTGAAAATACCAGGTGTTATATTTACAGTGGACACCCAACATGGCATCCAAAATGGCTGCCTAGCGGCAGAAAACAAACTTCAGAAAGTTGTTGGGGGAAACTGTTGTTACAATAATGATTACTCTTTATATTTAAGGTAAATGTAAACTAGGTTGACATATTTTAAGTCTCAAATTAAACTACAAGCTATTGTTTTAATTTTAATAAATGGAATCAGCTGATTGATCAAACAAAGTTTTGCCATTTGTCATCGGAAAAAAATCCACCCAAGGATAATTTGAATGGGTCGGTCGGGTTACAGGAAACAAACATAATTTTTTTTAGGCCCAATCCTAACCTGACTTGCACCTTCATATGAATTGGTTCTATGCTGATAATCCCTTTCAACAATCTTCATCACAACATCTGAAAGTCACCCTTCTTCAAAATTAAATCTGCCGCTCACCTCAAATGTATATATACCCCCTGTACAAGTGCATGGAAAATAAAATTTTGAATAAAAAATGAATTATCTCTTCACCATACCCGGCCTCTTTAAAAAATGTGAGAAAATAATTTAAATACTTTTCTTTAGATAAAATCATGTAGTGAGTATCCAGCAATGGTGAAAAAGTTATCTCTAGAATTTTACATTTATATTGAATGAAAAATGCATTGTTCCCTCTACTTAAAAATCTCAAAAGACATTACCTAAAATGGAAATAAGGTACAACTGTGACTGGTGTCTCAGGCACAACCAATAAACACAAGACTTTTCCATCCTTAGCAGCATGCATTAGCTCCACATTCCTTTTTTCTACAAAAAATGTACAATGAAAATTTTACAAAATGAGAGCGAAGAGTGTTACATGTACTTGGGGGAACAGAGGAAGGAATTTTGAAGTCAGATTAACAAAATTTCTGCCAGTTGGGACAGATAAATTTCCATAATAAAATGAAACGAATTATTCGCAGCAAATAATACATATGTATTACCTTGCAGTCACCATTGCACACAATCATTTTGTATAAACATTTCTTGATTACACGTTGAAGTCAAATCCTCACCTGATTTGCACATTCATGTGGATTGGTTCTATGTTGATAATCCCTTTCAACAATCTTCATCACAACATCTGAAAGTCACCCATCTTCAAAATCAAATCTGCCGCTCACCTCAAATGTATATAGACTCCCTGTACAAATGCATGGAAAATAAAATTTTGAATAAAAAATGAATTATCTCTTCACCATACCCGGCCTCTTTAAAAAATGTGAGAAAATAATTTAAATACTTTTCTTTAGATAAAATCATATAGTGAGTATCCAGCAATGTTGAGAAAAAATTATCTCTAGAATTTTACATTTATATTGAATGAAAAATGCATTGTTCCCTCTACTTAAAAAAAACTCAAAAGACATTACCTAAAATGGAAATAAGGTACAACTGTGACTGGTGACTCAGGCACAACCAATAAACACAAGACCTTTCCATCCTTAGGAGAATGCATTAGCTCCACATTCCTTTTTTCTACAAAAAATATACAATGGAATTTTTTTAAAAATGAGAGCGAAGAGAGTTACATGTACTTGGAGGAACAGAGGAAGGAAATTTGAAGTCAGATTAATTATATTTCTGCCAGTGTTGGGACGGGTAAATTTCCATAATAAAATGAAACGAATTATTCGCGACAAATAAGACACATGTATTACCTTGCAGTCACCGTCGCACATAAAATATACATACAACTGACAACATCCCAAATCCCTTTCTTTGTTGTTTACTTGGCGGAATTTTCTTTGCCTTCTAGACTGGTTCCCTGTTCTGGTTCCCATACATGGCCGTGAATAAGTCCTACGTTTATTGGTTTTGTTTACAAGCTTCAATATCTATAAAATCTCCCGCACATTTACAGTCTGTATTGTAAACTACTAAAACACACTTTACACACAATTTTCAGCTCAGTATTATGTTATCCTCTTCATTCAAATAATATGTGAACTCTTCTCGAATGTAAAACGAACGATCTACTCTGATAAGTAACCCAAATATCCCAGCAGGCACGCAACGTTGTTTCAACGTTAAAAGGAGGTGGAATATAGGTTGCAACGTTGATCGACTATATTTCAACGTTGTTTCAACGTTAAGGTTTCAACGTTGAATCCTCAACCTTTTTTCAACGTTGAAACAACGTTGAAGCTGCAACATATTTTCAATGTTGAATTTTCGTCAATATTTCAACGTTGAAACAACGTTGAAGCTGCAACATATTTTCAACGTTGAATGTTCGTCGGTATTTCAACGTTGAAACAACGTTGAAGCTGCAACATATTTTCAACGTGGAATGCTTGTCGATATTCAACGTTGAAACAACGTTGAAGCTGACAAATTCTCAACGTTTGAACTTTATTGATATTTCAATGTTGAAACAACGTTGAAGATTCAACATGTTTTCAACGTTGAGTATTTTCTGATATTATACAATTGAAACAAGGTTTAAAAATGCAAAGTTGACTGTTTGTTGGTTTCAACGTTGATACAACGTGGAAGATCTAACATATTTTCAACTTTAGGAAAGTTAGGAAAACAACGGGCAATGAGTATTGAGCACTTTAGTTTTTAAGGTCAAAATATAAAGTGTCTAACTCTTAATTTATGCAATTTTTCGCAAGATACACAAAGCTGTATGCATTGTTAGAAAATATTATATTTATAATTATACATAATAAATGAAACACATGCATTATGAATTGATTTACTCAAAAGAGTTGTGCCAGTTCAGCTAGTCCCATTGTAAAATTTAAATAAATTGTGAATGCTTTTTTTAAAAAATATGTTGAATATAAGCTTTTAATAAATAATGACATCTTTATCCAACATCTCACTGTAATTCCATGTTACTTTAGAATTAATAAAAATAATTATTTATTCCTGATTGATGTTCTTAAAATTAGACTCATATAGATCCGTGCAGTATACTCTTATACAAAGCGAATCTAAGATGTCTTATTTTATCAGATTGTGCTTTTGTTGTGTATATTAATTCTATAATCTTTCTTTTCACAAAATACTTAGTATATAAAAGAGAAAAATTCAAATAAACACATAACAATTTTCACACTGACAATTAACATGATTAACCCCGGTCAAATAGCATTACTTAAGATCCACTCCCCAGAAACCTTCGAGATTCAGATAAGGAGTGCCTCTCGCTTAGTTGGTCAGTTTCAGTGTCAGGATAACCTTGTTATGCAATTTTCTTGCTGGGCAGAGTATAGCTGCAGCTTATCTAGGTCAAAATTTGAATTCAACTGATGGACAAGAAGTGCGCGTCTCCTTGCTGTTCATATTTAATGTGTTTTCAAGCTACATACACAAGGATTAAGGCTGGAATATCAACTTCTGCTTAGTAAGTATTATTTCCTTTTCATGAATTTAGGAAATTAAGTTAATTTAGTATCTGTACATCATTTAATTCTTGTTTTATAAGTACATGAAGTATATGTGAAATCTACGTGAAATGCACGTCCTTGGTACATGTATTATGTGTATTGTTGATATTCATTTGGTTATGAAATATAAGTATACTAATATATTATACAATTTAATTAATTGTAGTTCATCGTATGGTTTAATCCACCAGTAGTGCAGGGCATTGATTGTATATAGTCAGCCTTGATTGCATCAGATTCTTCGCCCGTGAAAATTATACAAAGGAATGCAACATTTTGTAAGTACACTATATCTATGTATGTCTATAACATTTTCTTTAGTAATAATTATTTATAAGCATACTAATACGAATTTTAATATGAAGTTAACTATAATTCTTTTTAATCATGTTAAGTACCGGAAAATATTCCTTTGTCTGATTTTTTAAATTATTCATGTATATTTATTTTTATCGTTTCAAATAGCGTGTTACGTACATTGTAATGAACAAATTTCTTTCACATCTTTATTTCTTTTATTAATAGGCTTTTGCTCTAGAGGGTGGATTCTCCCGTTCATTTGTTTCATTCATGGGACTTAACTACAGATGTATATGCGTGATTAAAATCAATGGATCCGCCACTTTGTGGAACTTAGTAGTGTAAGAAAGACGCATACTTTGAAGAACCTTGATGTGATAACTGTGACTCCCTTTTCACTAGGAATATAAATTTTGTCAGGCAGTGATTTTTGAGATTCAGTGATTGAATCCAAATTTGTGTTTGTCTTTAAAAATACAAACTAAAGTGAATTCTCTCACAATCGTAATACTGGATTATAACTTATATAAATATTACGCAACTTGAATAAAAAAATTTATTAGAATTTGAAATGTATTTGTTTATAAAGTAAAACGTAATATGAATTCAACGTGGTTTCAACCAAATATCAACGTTTGTACAACCAAATCTCAACCTAATTACAACCAATGTTCACTTTTGTTCAATGTTGATATTTGACGTTGAAACAACGTTGAAGCTTCAACGTTGCATCAACTTTCATTTGCAACCAAAAATCAACCATAAATCAACCAAGAATTCAACCTATTTTTTGAACGTTTATTCAACGTTGAAAATTGACGTTGAAACAACGTTATGTTTCAACGTTGCCTCAACTTTCATATGCAACCAAAATTCAACGTTGATTCAACGTTGAAGTGCAACGTTTATTCAACGTTGAATCAACGTTGAAATGCCTGCTGGGATGGCACTGTGTATTCGGTTGAATAGCCAATCATTTCAAATCAAGTGGAGCGGGTCTGCATCGCTATTTTGACGAAGTTTGTAACCTGTGGTAATTTTTTGAAACCTCATCTATGTCTTGACAACTGCTCGAACTCCCGGATTGGCATGCACTGCAGGTTTGTTTACGATTTCCAACCGTTTTCATTTTCAGCGTAGATCAGTACATTGTGCATAAATGTAGTGAAACAAAACTTCGCTGTATATGTTATTTACTGCCAGAATGTTAGATTAGTATTTTGATAACTTGGGGATTAAATGTTTATGGGTTTCAGTTTTTTTCTGTAAAGGTGTATGTCTCTGGAATATTAACAAGACAAAGAAAAACAGTTCTGGAGTGGGACTAAAATGAGAAGTTAAAACAGAGCCGGGAATTTGAAACTGAAACCGGGTTTTTGCTAATTACTGAGAATATACACAATCAGTTGTCATAAAACTTAGTTACAGATGTATTTATGCCTTGGTTGAGAGTTTCATCTCCGAAATTGACAAATAAGTTTATTTTATTTATAACATTTTGTATTTTAATTGTGTCCATTTTGTTAAAATACAGGTTGAGTGAAATCAGTATGCAGATTGTTGAAGGGAAAACATCAAGACGGGGCGAGGAAGATGACAAAACATGATTGAGGATCCCAAAGTTCTTTGGTACAAGCACATTTTTAAAAAATCAAATAATAAGTATCGTGAAATGTTACTTGAACAAACATTTACATTATTTAGTGCTTGACTTGCTCGGGAGTCATTATTGTCAAATGTATTCGTATAAAATGTTCAATTTCTTTTGTATAGGCTCAAGCTACTCAGCCTACCATGAGAAAATTACCAACGCAGAAATATAATTAATCTGACTTCAAAATTCCTTCTTTTCTGTTCCCCCAAGTACATGTAACACTCTCCGCTCTCATTCTTTTTTATTTTCATTGTTTATTTTTTGTAGAAAAAAGGAATGTGGAGCTAATGCATGCTGCTAAGGATGGAAAGGTCTTGTGTTTATTGGTTGTGCCTGAGTCACCAGTTACAAGTGTACCTTATTTCCATTTTAGGTAATGTCTTTTGAGTTTTCTTTAAGTAGAGGGAACAATGCATTTTTCATTCAATATAAATGTAAAATTCTAGAGATAATTTTTTTTCAACATTGCTGGATACTCACTACATGATTTTATCTAAAGAAAAGTATTTAAATTATTTTCTCACATTTTTTAAAGAGGCCGGGTATGGTGAAGAGATAATTCATCTTTTATTCAAAATTTTATTTTCCATGCATTTGTACAGGGAGTCTATATACACTTGAGAGGTGAGCGTCAGATTTAATTTTGAAGATGGGTGACTTTCAGATGTTGTGATGAAGATTGTTGAAAGGGATTATCAACATAGAACCAATCCATATGAATGTGCAAGTCAGGTGAGGATTGGACTTAAATGTGTAATTAAGAAATGTTTATACATAATGTGCCATGGTGACTGCAAGGTAATGCATGTGTCTTATTTGTTACGAATAATTCGTTTCATTTTATTATGGAAATTTATCCGTCCCAACACTGGCAGAAATATAGGTAATCTGACTTCAAAATTCCTTCCTCTGTTCCCCCAAGTACATGTAACACTCTTCGCTCTCATTTTGTAAAATTTTCATTTTATATTTTTTATAAAAACAAGGAATGTGGAGCTAATGCATGCTGCTAAGGATGGAAAGGTCTTGTGTTTATTGGTTGTGCCTGAGACACCAGTCACAGTTGTACCTTATTTCCATTTTAGGTAATGTCTTTTGAGTTTTCTTTAAGTAGAGGGAACAATGCATTTTTCATTCAATATAAATGTAAAATTCTAGAGATAACTTTTTTTCAACATTGCTGGATACTCACTACATGATTTTATCTAAAGAAAAGTATTCAATTATTTTCTCACATTTTTTAAAGAGGCCGGGTATAAGAAATAATTCATTTTTTATTCAAAATTTTATTTTCCATGCATTTGTACAGGGAGTCTATACATTTTAGGTGAGCGGCAGATTTAATTTTGAAGATGGGTGACTTTCAGATGTTGTGATGAAGATTGTTGAAAGGAATTATCAGCATAGAACCAATCCATATGAATGTGCAAGTCAGGTGAGGAATGGGCCTAAAAAAAATGATGTTTGTTTCCTGTAACCCATCCGACCCATTCAAATTATCCCTGGGTGGATTTTTTTCCCTGACAAATGGCAAAACTTTGTTTGATCAATCAGCTGATTCCATTTATTAAATTAAAACAATAGCTTGTAGCTTAATTTGAGACATAAAATATGTCAATCTAGTTTACATTTACCTTAAATATAAATAGTAATCATTATTGTAACAACAGTTTCCCCCAACAACTTTCTGAAGTTTGTTTTCTGCCGCTAGGTAGCCATTTTGGATGCCGTGTTGGGTGTCCACTGTAAATATAACACCTGGTATTTTCAGTCTGGGGATGTTTCACCATTCATAAGCAAAAAAAAAAAAAAAAAATTCCGACCTACCGACTCTTCATTTTTTGGGAATGTTACAGAAAAGAAACTTAATTTTTTAGCCTTGGACTTCAACGTGTAATCAAGAAATGTTTATATATTGCTTAGCTTAGTGAAAGCATACCACAAACATTTTAAGTATCTCAGTAAGTTTCATGGATATTGCAGATGTATCACATTCATATGTTTGACATTGAGTCGCATTGTCTAAATTTCCATTATGTTTAGTTATACATATTTTAAGTTACTTAAGTATGTCTTCAAAAGCTTGTGCTTTAATTTCAATAGAAGTAATAAAAACCTCCTTAAAAATTGTATTGTTTTCTTTATAATTTTGAAAATGATTATTATTAGGACTTGTACAACACCTGAGTACCTAGATGACTGTTGAACTAATTGGTGAACAAGAAAAGATGTCAGAGAGGGGAATCCAATACAGATGTCATGATCAAGAATATATACTCTTATCAATGATATGATCAAGAATATGTAAACTTGTAACGATTTAAAATATCTTATAGATCTGTAAATCACTTTTCATTACTTAATTGTTCACACATTATCATCTACACTTATGCTATAAATCTTATCTGTATATTAATCGCCCCCTCTTATCTAACCCCCTGCTGATTGTAATGACCTGTGTATTGACTCCTGATCTTAAGGATCTTGTAATGTGCTCCTGATCGTCAGGAATGGATCTTGAGTATATATATAGTGCGACAGAATTTTAGAATAAGAAGATGGAAATATAGAAGACTTAGTAGATAGAACTGTTAGAGATAGATAAAGCTACTCACTTACTTGGACTATTACCTAATATTTCTTGGATTTATATGTACATGTAATTGTTTTACTTGGATTTTATTTTTTATGAATTATTTTTCCTGAATGTTTCTATTTGTGATGTGCTGTGTAAGTAAACTGTAGATTAGAATTTCGGCATCTATTTTCAAGATATGAGGAACAAGGATAAATTAATTCATCATGCAAATTGACATTATGAAATGTGTTGTAAGACCGCTCGGTGCGGTGCTAAAACTAACTAGGAAATATCTTGGAGATTTATAGATGAACATGCAAGCATTCATGATTTTGAATGTTATTCAGCCAGAGAGTTTTCACACAAATTTAATTTTCAGTACAGTAATTTAAACTGGATGTGTAATTTTCAGTACAGTTATGTAAAATCAATATGTTACTTATTATGATTGTCAATTTTTCAACAGGACATAATTGTAGTTTATTTATACGATCACTCTTGCAGAACAAAACACACAGAACTTTTTTCTCTGTGTGCATCATACACTTGTAAACGTTTTACACCACCATGTATACATATTTTACATTGATGACATGTAAATCGAGCACACACATGAAAATGCGTATATCTGAATACATGCAAACATGCATCTACCATAACCTATTACATATTGTGTGAAGTGGAGCACATACATGAAAATGTGTGAAGCTGGACACATACACAAATACACATGCATCTGCCACAACCTATTACATATTTTCCAAGGCGTGTGAAGTCGAGCACATACATGAAAATGTGTGAAGCTGGACACATATGCAAACACACTAACATATACCACAGACATAAAATCATAATCTAAACTAAGTCAAGCACAGACAGGCTCACTAGGTGAAGCTTGACTTATACATGATCTCATGCATTTTGCAAACTGCATCCTTGCATATATTCTAATAGATTTTTCACCATTTTTTGTGTTTGTGAATATGTAAAATGCATCATTTTGCATTACAAGTTGAGGATGTTATTAGCCTGTATTTAAGCGCAAATCAAACAGCCTTTTATGTAATTTTTTTTTCACATTTTTAATTCAATTTAAACTGCAAAGTTTATTTTATATATGTACATGCACCATAAAGAATGAATAATGTACCGGTATTATATTTTAAAGTGAAATGGGACCTCCATTTCATAAGCAGAAATGTGAAATTTATACTTATCATCTGTATTTTTTTTTTATTTTGTCTCACATGTATCTGAATGTTTAAAGGAAAACAAAAGTCAAAAATAGCTCAATATAATGTTTATATTTAGGGTTATAACTGGATATTGTTTGTGCTGTATATCTGATTCATCATATGATGAGAAGCCAAAATACAGAATATTTTTGTCTGGAAAATGAAACTTATCAATATGCCAATTTCTCCCACTGTTACATTATTAATTAATATATCATTAATATCAATGTACATATAAAAAATCTATGTCATCAAATCCAGAGAGTTATAGGCAATCCTGGTGCAGATAATATTTTTTTCTCGTGTTTTGTAGTAGAGTGGGAACACATAGTATGAGATGAACATATATTAATGGTTTTGGTTGTATATGTGGGCGTGGCAAAAGGAAGGCCAATGAGAAATGAGTATTCAGTAAGGTGTTCAAATCATTCTAAGCCAGTGCTCTTCAATACACACACATTTTTTTTTTGCTTTATATATAATATATATATCATTTTTGTATAAATATACTGGTAATGAAAATAACAAAACTGTTGAAATGTATTTTAATTTGGATTTTTTCCATACATGCAAATATTATAGGGTGTTTGTGCATTTTTAACTATTGCACTGAATGCACGTCCGGCATTCTCCCTTGAGACGTTATTTACATAGCGACAGACACAGGTTTTCCATAGTTAACCATCTATGGTTTTTGCCTGGGCGGTTTTTAATGTCTGTGATAGGGATATAATTTATTACAAGTAAAATATTTTACAAATGCATTCCATTGCTTTATTGTTTCACATTCAATGTAATGTATGTTGAATATGTATCAAAATAAACGCCAGCTGCTCCAACTAAGCTAACCTGGCTTACAGCATAGTTGTTGTATTATCTGAGGCGTAGTGTGTCAAATAATGATGAGTCGAGTGTTTGATTCTGTAGATGACCATTTCTAATACTAATTTCAACTGGAAATGGATACAAGATAATTTAAAAAGATATCTTTGACATTTGTCTTAAAATTCCGGGTACTGACTAGATTAGATTCTTTAAACTAACTGTGAAAATCCAAAGTATAAGTGTATTAAACAATAGTCAGCATTTAAATAAGACTTTTATAAAATATGTATATTTAATGAACTTTAATATGGCATTAAAGGTGAAAGGTTATATTTAATTATCTTTTCGTGTAAGTAAAGGTTACCTTTTCACCTTTACTTTTTGTAAAGTTAATACAAAGATGACCTTGCTTTTTGGAGCACCTTTAATGAAATTTACTTCGCAAGTAAAGTTTTGTAAAGGTGTTTTTTGAAGCAGTGAAAGTTATATAAAAACATCTCTGTACAATGAAAATTGCTCCTGGAATCCTACTGTTGTATTACAGAAATAATCATTCAACACTTTCGGACGAAACCTTCCCAAAATTTTTAAATTTTGTTCATAGCATCGAAAAAAAAATACATCAATTTCTGTAAACCATACGGTTCTAGCAGCACTTTTCAAAAACAATAGAATAAGAACTTTAGTTAGAAACAAATAATAAGTTTCAAGGTATGCGGGATAGTGTTGAAATTTTGCATCTCTTTTTTTTACGAACGACAGAAGAAAGGCTGATCGGCAAGTAAACAACCCGCCTGCTTAAATTTTTACGAAGAAATTGTAGAATTATATTACAATACCTTATTCATAAGCTTTATTCTCACATGAATCACGTATGATATTCATTCTAAATGCTTTAAAATCCGATTTCTTGCGTTTGTTTACATGAATTCTCGTTACATTTTACTTTCACTCTGCTACTGCGTGATAAACAGTTGTGACGTCACAGGTTTGGTATTTAACTCCTGTGATAACCACTGATACCCAGAAGCGACAAAATTCTGTTCATATTATGCCTCTGCATATTTTGATTCATTTTTAGCACCTCAAGTCGATCTTAGATATCGATTATAAGAAATTGTTATCTCTTAACCCCACCTAATATAGCTTACTATGACGTCATATCTTATAGGCAAGCAGAATATTTGGTTGAAACCTTAAGGGGGGACCTAGGTCGTTCTACGTCAAGGCAGCGTTATGTGACGTCACAATAGCGACGTTTGTTTTTACCTGTTGACTTTTGCAACTGTGATATAGGCATAACATTGTTGATAATCAATTACGTACAAAATTTACAAAAAGGAAAATTTATTCCTCATTAATCACAGTTTTATTTGATATATGGAGTTTGTTAATATTAGAATTATCTTCCTTTAGTTGATAATTCATAGCAATTTCTGTTGTGAAAAAATACCTCGATAATGCTGATAGTATAATAGTGCAAAAAAAAGAGATAAAATTCAGGAAAGAAAGCGGCTTGAATCAGGGGAAAATGTTTAATTTTATAAATACCATTAATCATTTTTCTGGAGAAAACTAAGAAAAAAAAATAAGAAATGTACTTGTACGGTTGTATATTTGCTTATTGCTTTATATAGTACATGTAGATTTTATTGTATAAAGACATTCCTAGGTTCTAATAGGCATTGGTTGTTGACGGGGAAATGGGGGGGGGGGGGACAGAATGAATGGAATGTAGAAAAAAATTATCTATCTAAATTGTTTCTAATCAAAACAAAATACTCGTTTTCCGCAAAATAGTTTTAAATTCAGGTGTTTGTCAGTGCTTACTTACCCTTTTTTAGTGCAGAAAGGTCAATATTTATGACACAAGCGTACACAAATAAAAGGAAACGTCATATTTCTCGTTTATTTTATCATAAAGGTATACATTTTTCTTTGTTGAAATAAAGAGATGAATTATTTCTTTCAAATAATATGAATTACTAAATTTTCACACAAAGACTTTTTAAGATATTACCTGTTATGCATATCGGAATTGTAAAAAATACGACAAGAAAAATGGGGTAATACTTACATTGTGCTCCATTATAATTTTTCATGTGAGATGGATTTCAATGAATTTGCCTCCATTTTAAGGATACAAGTCATATAAATTAAATAAGTGTTGATTCTGAATATGTTTTGACTTTTTTGGTTCTTTTTAGCGCATATTTGGGGTAGAACAATAATGACTGAAAATAATCAATTCTTAGCATTTCACGCTGTTTTTGCACGTGCTCCTGAGTAAAAATAAGCATATAAAGGTATTGTTTTTAATACCTAAAAATTAAGAGCAAGTGGTCAGGAAAGAAATGTCAAAGTTTTGAAAATTTCACACAAAGACTTTTCGGACACAGGTCCCCCCTTAACATACATGCGTATAAAAAAAATAGAGATTCTTCATATCCCACATATACTTCACAATCAATATTTACCTTGTTTTTTTGATTGACTCTATTTTAATCTTCATTACTCTACCGGAGAAACATTGTGATATCACTATTGCACTTAACCGTGGGATATAAAAAATATCCAAGAAGTCATATCCGCGTGATAAAGTTGTAATCATGGGATAAAAATACAGTTAGTGCACATATAACTAGATGCATGTTTGTAAAACAGAGCTTTTAAAGATCCTGTTGTAAAAAGCTCACATTCGTCATAGGTAAATTTTCTCTTTTGGGAAACATTAATGCACTTACTAAAATTCCTTTAAGGAGGAATTGATATCTTTACACTTTCAGTTTAATCAATTTTTATAATTAAAAGTGACAAAAAGTGAGGTTGTACGTATTCCTCTGGGGACACACATTCGTAGATTACGTGGACATTACATATCATAACATCACAACTTCTCAACATATCAATAACCCACAACCATTAACCCCTACAGACTAGGGAAGTACACAACACCCATGAATTCTAATTTAATTTATTTCTTAAAAAGTACAGGAGAAAAAGAATAACATTGCTATATAGACAACAATAAACTAACCTTGTCAGAAAAATAATAAGTTGTGGCATGTTTTCGTCATATCTTGTGAAAAAAAGAGAATCCTATATATTGGTCACTTGGATGCTTACATTGAAACATATGCAGAAAACGAACAGTATTCAATATCAATAGACCATAAAACAACATATATAACAATATAACAATGCAAGGTAGGAGCAAAGCAAATACTGACCATTAAAACATTATTAGAGGATCAAGTGCCATGGTAGAATAAGCATCCACTGCCGACCAATCATACCGTGGTGCGTCATAATCGGAAAGTAACGGGAACCGTCGCCAATTCATTGTATGAACAATGGACTAACAATAAGTTTAAAAAACGTCATCAGCATTTGCTTCAATGATGAATTGTAGTTGCTGACAAGGTCATTGTATCGACCATAGAACCTACCATAGAACTTACGAAATAATGCATTTACGAGATACTGTTGATATTCTTGTTTTATCAACGTTCTTGTCAGTAATTTACCTCGTTTTAGAAATGTTTCATATGAAAAGGATGCTCTTGCACATCTAATCAACTGAGAAAAAGATTGCTGGAAGTTGTTTTAGCGAGTGTTTGCGCTATTCAAATGCAATAAACAAGCGTTTAACATTTCTGTTAGTAAACACAGTCTTACTTCTGTTCCATAAAAAGTAGAAGGCTGATGTGTGAACACATATATAAAGAGTCTCGAGTAGTGATGTATTACAAAGGTCTAGATCATACCTGAAGGTCAAAGGTCAAATATTGTGACGTCATCTTATGCTTCTGTTATTTTTTCGCGTGCAGACTGTATTGTGTTCATGTAATAATAAACATTGATATTCAATGTTTGAGATACTTATATTTGAAAAAAAAAGATAAAAGGTTATTCTACCTCGAAAATACTTACCGGTATTTTCCCAAAGTATATGTTCTTGTTAGGTAGGGGGTCTATCTATAAGTTTAATTAATTCTAAACATATCACTTTACTTGAATTTGCTTTTCTTAAATCACTATACCATAGACCTTAAGAAAGTGGAGGGGGAAAATCATGCATATTTAATAGTTTAGTGTATAAAGAACATTCAGAAGAAGGAAGAAGAGCTTCCTCTCTCTGTCTTGTATGAAATGTCATGTCATAGACATAAACGAGGTTTGATACAGTGGCCAGTATCTTCATGTGATCGCCCCTCAGTTTATTGCTTGCAGCTGTTTTTAATTACATCTGTATTGATTTAATTAGGAATATAAAGAAAATGCAAGTGATGAACTTGGGTAGTCTGATGTGATTTCGACCTTAATGACGTTGATTACTGCACATTGAAATGATTTTTTTAAGTAAAACATAGACTAATAAAATAAAGAAGGCAATTTAGAATAAGAATAAAGGATTTTTGCACAGTATGAAGCATACAATAACAATCTACTCGAGGTATTTTTTTTGGGGGGGGGGGGGGATTAACCGATTCTGTATGATGTATAATTCATTGTAATTTAGATTTTATCAGAAACTTTTTGAGTTTCACCCTGAGTTTTTGAATCATGGGGAGGAATTTGAGGTGCAAAAAACAAAAAACCAACTATAGAGCATTGTTAAATAATCATGTTGATCGAGTACTCTGTTGATTAATTTAGTATCATATATGTATAACCTAACAAACAGCATGAAACACACTGATGTAAAACTTTGATTCCCTTTTGTGACCCCGCCCAACACCCGGGGGTCATGATTTGAATAATTCAGAATCTACATTATCCCAGGATGCTTCCACATAAATTTCAGCTTTTCTGGCCCAGTGGTTCTTGAGAAGAAGATTTTTTTAAGGACCCCGCTCTATTTTTGTCTTTTTTTTATTATCTCTCTTCATTCAGCAATTTAAATTCCCCTTCACCCAAGGATGCTTGGTACCAAGTTTGATTAAAATCGGCCCAGAGGTTCTTGGGAAGAAGTCAAAATTGTGAAAAGTTTACAGATGGACGGACGACGGACAAAATGTGATCAGAAAAGCTTACTTGAGCCTTCGGCTCAGGTGAGCTAAAACAGACAGGTCCTTTTTTTTGAACATCGAATTTTTCTGAACCCTTAAGCCATATTTTATTTGTTTTCTGAAAAAGCGAACAGAATTCAATATCAAACTCCATAAAACGTTACCGAATAGGAGCAGACCAAACACGGACCTCCGAAACACCAGAGGTGGGATCAGGTGCAATGGAGGAGTGAGCATCCCCTGCTGACAGGTCACACCCGCTGTGTGCTCTTGGTCAAGATTGGGAAATATCGGAAAAATCCGTTGTCAATTCAGTGTATAAAAAATGGACTAACCATTAGGATGAAGAAACGTCAGTCAGCATTTGTATTTGCTGACAAGGTCATTCTCTTTATTATGTTATTCAATTTGTTCAAGCAAACGTTTTGATCACACCTCGTACAGTGATTATTTTTTGCTGGGTATACATGTTGATAAATGAATTTGATAATAAAGCATTTTTTTCGCACGTGTCATTTTCAAAATTAAAATGACGAACAGATCAAACGATGAATTTAAATTGGTCATTATAGAACGAGTTTGTGTCTTTTGTTACGCTTATAATTATTTATTCATTTGCCAACCAAATATGTAGAGATTGAATAACAACAATACATTAAAATGTTATCATAGCCTTTAACGATTTTAAGGTATGTCACTCGTCAGCTTTTTAGAAAAGTTCACGCAGAACCTCTTACTTAAAAAGTGTTTATTAAAATTCAATTTTTATAAAATATTTATATTCAATTATAAATTTTTTAACATTCATCGGAAAAACTGCTTAAAAATCTACAAAGAAGCAAGATTTATGAGGGACTATTTCTTGTGGTGGAAGGATATTCAGCAGAAATCTCTGCAAATCTGCATATTTATTAAATT
Organism: Saccostrea cuccullata; assembly: GCF_032062105.1. Lineage (NCBI taxonomy): Eukaryota > Metazoa > Mollusca > Bivalvia > Ostreida > Ostreidae > Saccostrea > Saccostrea cuccullata. The sequence goes on from NW_026935602.1 coordinate 37,190, forward strand.
TAATGTCTTGAAATTTTAGCCTCACATACTTTTACTCGGAGAATATTTTCCGTTATGATATCACAGGAATAATTAATATGGGTCTTAATTTATAATTTTAGAACAAGTTTTACACCTTCCCTCAACAAACTTTGCCAAGAAATGAAGATATACTAAAGAGGTCAAGATGAAATTTGCACCGTTTTTTGCCTGAAAATCACACGTTTTGACCAACATTTCAAAATTAACATCACTGACCCCAACTTTTTCTTTCATTATTTTAAACTACTCGATACTTGTGACTGATCAGCACTTCAGTCGTAAAAAGTTTGATATAAGAAAATATTTTATTGCCTATTTAGTTTTTAAATACCCCAAATATGTTATTTTTTAGTGCAAAAAGGTCACACAATAATAAACGCGCATTAATTTGCGAGATTTGTTCAATGATAAATATTATTTAAACTATTTTATGTAAAATAAGATAAAATTCATTAAAGTAGTAACATCTGATAAAATAAAATTAGAGATAAAGTAATAAATCAAAGAGTCAAAATTTAAGTGCAAAAAGGTCAACTTAATTGTACTATAGATCAGTAAGATGCACACTGACCCCCTATTTTCTCTGCGATTTTGAGTCATACTATATGAGTACTTATCCAAAATATACTTCGCAAAAAATCCTTGATATAACAAATTTGAGGAGTGACTTACCTTAATTCCAAAAAGTTCCTTTAATGTACCTGTCAATTCGGTCTGTCTCATTGTTTTTTATTATATTTTTTGTATTGAATTGCTATTCCTCGATAAAATATTAGTTTTGATACCCATGGCATGATGTTTGGTGAATTATATCCGAGATAATAAAGTAAAAATACTCAGAAATATTTGATAAAGGAAAAAAAAAACATATATCATTTGTCGTTCTTCTCAGTATTTTATTCAGCAATTTGATAATTCAGATAATTGTGTATTTGGAAGCAACGCTCTTGATTCCAATGCACAAAAGGTATTCCGACGAATTATATTCTTAAATATTATTGGTATCGTCATCGGTGCTGACTTTAAATGGACAAATAATTTAGGTCTTTGCGCATGATAGCTCGCTGTTTCAAACAGAGATAAAATCCTCGTAAATAAGCTACGTTGTGTTCATTGATCTCTGAATAACATGATTCCATAAGATGTAAGTATTTCTTTACATGTATTTGTTTTATTTTTATTTACTTCTAATCAAATAAGCAATGCATTGAGCAATATTTTTATGTATTAATTGTTTATATTGAATTTCAAAATAAAAGCCTGGTTAAAAATTTCGATTCAGTTTGAAAATGTAATGATTTAATTCTGGTTGTAACGCTGTATTTTATTGAATAAAAAAATACGTTATACCGTATAAGATGGGTTGCCTACGTTACAATGACTTGCGTCAAAAACGAATCAATCCGCCTGACGTTACAATAACATTTTGTACAAATTGATGTCATTTTGTTAGAACACTCATCTTTTTTTCTTACATAAAATGAAAGAAAATTAAATTATATATATTGTCATAAAATCTTGAAGTGAATATTGAAAGTGATTAAAATATTCCTTTTAAAATTTTTGGGATTTTAAATTTTTTTTCATCAACAGATTTTTCGAAACTACAGTATGACGAAACTATTATCTCTAGTTATATTTGTTGCTGATAAAACACAAAGCAATTACATTTTTTTTTCGCTGGGCATAAATATGATGTATGCATTTGATAATGTAACATTTTTTTCCAAAGGGTTTTTAATGAAAAATTGAAATGGCAAACACATTAAAGGGATAATTTATAGAACATTATAAAACTAGTTCATGTCTTTTCTTTTCATTGATAGGCATCTATTCAAGTGCAAATCAAATATGTAGAGATTGAATTGCACCAAAAACTTGTATATATAATCATTGCCTTTAAAAAGCCGATAATGCCTGAAAGCGGGGAACAACAATTTAAAGAGCAATATAAACCTTGTTCATGATTTTTTTTTTCAGTTGATAATCATCTATTCTTGTGCCAATCATATATGTAGAGATTTGATTTCACCGAAAGGTCTAAATATAGATATTTCCTTTAAAGACTCTAGTGTAGAATTGACAATGCCTGATTCTTCATCGACTACAAAAAGTTCGGCATTTTGATTTAAATGTCACATTTTGCCGAACTCCAGATATCCTTATTGAATTGTTTTCTTCAATATAATTCTTTGATAAAGGTAATCTTTACATAATTTACCTTACTATTGTTAAATGCTATTATGTAACAGCATTTTTAGGCAGTAAAAATAATGTACAAAACGTTTTGTCCTTTTATTAAGGCATTTCTTCCATTTTAAGTCTTAAATATTACCAACACTGTTGTTTATTTCAACAAAGATTTTGTTTTCGATTTTTTTTTCACCACATGATTACAGCAGTTTTTCTAACTTATTCACAGCGCAAGCTTTCGATCTGGTCAAACATCAGATTTCAAAATAAGAAATAAAGGGTTGAGCTTTTGAATCATTGTTGTCAGAAATTACAGAAGAGAAAATGACTGCCTGTTTTTTTTTCAGTTATGATTATTGTTTGATTGTGTGTAATTCAAATCTTCATATATGTTTTGTAAAGGTCTTTAAATAAAGATTAATAATCTACACAAAGGGCCATTGAGCAGGTAGGGTTTTTATCAGATCAGCACTTTCAGTGACACGGGCCGCGGTTTTAAATGTCTCGCCTTAATGTCGAGCAATTTAAATTTGAGGTGTTAATAATGTTTTAATATCATTCTGTAACCAAACAGTCCCTTGTTTCTGTCAGAATTTGATATTAAAAATTTTGAGTACTGGGAACTGATTATTATAATAATGTGTACATGCACATATTTCATCCTTTATGGCCACCTATCATATTTTATGATTAAACAAACATTACAAAAGGAGTAATATTTCAGACAAAGGAGAGTGAACTTGCGTCAAATCAATTCTAATTTCTTAATGTAACAAATTCTTTGGAAAAGTGTCATGGATTTGATTTTTTTAATTTTACATTTTTATGATATCTTTTGAACTTGATTGCCATTCCTTAAAATTCGTGACTATGATGGTCGATGAATCATAACAGAAATGATAAGGTACAAATACTAAAATATGTTTCAAAAAGAAAATGAAACATGTATCATTTGAAATTCTTACCAGTATTCATTCAGCAATTTGATTATTCAGATGAATGTTATTAAGAAGCAAAGCTCTTAATTTGAATGTACAAAACGTGTCCCGAGAAATCCATTGTTTTACTGTTATAGGTACTGGCAACAATGGCTATTTTAAATTGACATAAAAATTAGGTCTTTGCGCATGATAGCTCCTTGACTAGAATACAGATAAAACCATGTATATAAATTAATTCTAAGGTATGTTTTTGAATCCCTTGTTAATTAATCTCTGAATATCATGATTCCGTAAGATGGAAGCATTACTTTACATGTAATTTTTTTGTTACTCTTGTTCAAATAGTGCTGAACTGAGAAATGTTTTCATATTGATTTTGTAAAATGATAGCTTGGTTAAAAATTTTGGTTCAGATTTACAATGTAGTAGTATAAACTCTGAAAATCAGTGGATGTTAAAAGTGTTTCAAACCTTCATCTAAAAATGTCCTATGATTGTAAAAATCTGCCAACAACAGATTCTTGTGAGACTATAGTATTAAGAAAATATTAATTTTCGTTCAAAAAATAACAAATAAGCGTTAAACATTTTTTAATGCTTAAAAAAGAAGCTATCACAAAGATTTCTTTCTGCTGACCATACATGTTGAGGTATTCCTTTGATAATACAGCACTTTTTTCGGACGTTTTTTTTTATATGTAAAAAAATGATGAACACAAATGCTTATTTAAAGAGCATTATCAAACTAGTTCATATCTCATTTTTCATTAATAATTATCTATTCAAGTACAAATGGAATTTGATTTGCACGGAAACATTTATATAAATTATAATCACTGCATTCAAAGATTTATGTCTAGAACCGATAACGCAGGATTCTTCATCGAGTCATTTAGATTAAAATGTTACATTTTTGCCGAAATCTAGAGATCCTTTAGGACCCTCTCTACACTGCAAACTAAAAAGTTTTGATTCTATGAGATTTATTCTGTAATTAGAGTGATTTGCCCTTGGATATAAATCCAACAATAATAGAAATTTACACTTTATCACTTAATTTTTCATTATTTCAAGTATTCTTAACGATTCAAAGTTCAGGATAAATTAACTGAACATGTTATTTACTTGTATTTTCCCCATGGAAGTAAACAACAGTGATTTCTATTCACTGATACTGTGTTGTCTTTGGACATTTCCCCGCGGTACATGTAAATGGGATGCACCATACAGTGAAAATTAATAGATAATCTCAATATTGACTATTTTATACAATATATTTTTCTCAATGTCTAGAAAAAAAACATTTTGCATTGGTGTAGAGAGGTTCCTTAATGAATGATTTTTTTTTCAGTATTTTTAAATCATAAAGGATCATTTTCTATAAGGCCGTTTTGCGGCCTACAATTACTTCAAATTTTCAGATAGTATTTTTTCCCTTAAAAAGTGCATGAATCACTAGGCTTATGTTCCAATTTAATTATAAATATTGGTTGATTAATGATACAACAGTATTTTTAATGATATAGGGTCACAAAGTAAGGTACTATCGGTCCGTATTAGCATTAGAGTAATGGGAAAACTCAAGAGGCCGGCTGTGTTAGATAACTCCTACGCATGTCATAACCACCTTTAACCAACACCAAAATTTGCATGTAAATTTCTAATAAACATAAAAAGTGACTACCAAATTATAAAAAATTTGGTTAAAGGTGGTTATAACATCTAAAAAAACTTTTCACTTCATTTTTACGATATTTGCAGAAAAAGCTAACTACTCACAATGAAGGATATCAGCTTATGTAGATTATTTCTTTTTATAAACTTTTGGTTAGAGTACAATTTTCTGTTGATTTTCTAGGAATTATATAAGCCATGCATATTTGCTAAAAAAAAAAAATGTGAACCTTTGGCTTAATTTTCTAAAAATCAAAGGACTGAGAAGACTGGATGTCATGAAATTACAAGTGGAGACGTTTCTTTGAAATGTCTGATAAAAATTAAGAAAAAAAAACTTTTTATAAAGTATAAGGTGTGAATATGAGTTATCTTATATATTTATATTAATAGTTTAGCATATCTATATATGCTACTTCTTTGTATTTCGTTATGAGTACTCCATATATTCTTTGTTTTTTTCCTTATGAGTACTGTATATGTTCTAGAAATGATGAAAGCAATCTTTGTTGAAGCGGTAATATGCATTTATTATTTGTGTTATAGACTTTTTTCCTATGGGTACACACGTAATGTTTATATGGACACTTCCGTACGAATATCATGTGATCCAAATTTTGATAACAGGGTCTTAATATTGAGAGCTTTCAATCTATTCCTCATGCACACTTCTTTCATATCATCGATATACTAGTAAGTTACGATAACATTAGTCCTGTCTTAGAATATAAACTGGTAAAGAGGAGAGGGATTCCTAGCTAAATGTAATATGTGATCGATATAATTGAATGTTGCTTTACCCCATATAGGGATTTTTGAACCAGATAAAGAAATCATTCACTTAAGGTTAAGTGTTAATAAGTGCATAGTTGTAGCAATAACCAACGCCCAATGCGGGACGGGACCTTTTAAAAAAAAAAGAGAATAATATCCCAAAGACCGATGCCATTTACTTTAAATGCTTAAGACTAAAGGTATGGAACTCACTATCCGTGCTAAACAAGATTTTGGAGGCTGCACTAAGAAAGAGACTGAATTTAACCTACAAGTATTACAAGTGGGAAAGGAGCACCAAACCCTAAGTGTCCATTTTTTACCTGGGAAGTTTTTGAACTCTTACGTCCGTATACTAGTATATACAAAAAATTCAGAATCTGATATGCATAGTTGAAGGAACTGTTAAAATTCTGCTCCATTTTATGTTGTGCCGTTACTGACACGGAGAGGGGGGGGGGGATGGGCGGCTGGGGTCTCAAAGTTTATACCTGTAAATATATAAAGTTTAGTTGGCATTTTTAATTAAATGTATCGTGCAACAAGAGTAATTAAATAAAAGCAAAACCATTTTACGACGTTATTTCATTTTACTTAGAGATGCATATTTTATTGCAACCGCTCTGAGTTATATGTATTGACTATTTACATGTATATGGATAGTCAACATGTACTTGCATTGATATTCTTATGCTGTTAATTCTTTATTTTTTTGCATTTGTTGAATTTCTTTTCTAAATTACTACTTCAGTTTTATTGAATCACAATCAAAATCCATTCACTCCTTTCAACATTTGATACATAACTTTTAGAGTTCAATAGAAATTTAGAAACCTCATTTCTAACTTGGTTATTTTATGCGTAAAATAAGTACCACATCTTTAGAAATGATATACAATTACAATGTAATTATATATGATATAATACTTTTCAATAAATTGCAAGTCAAACTTTTTTCAGCACCATTCAGTGTGAATTTCGTAAAAAATTAACGTTCAAAATATGCAAAATGTGGATGCATCGGAATTCTTGTCACAAAAAGTATCTTGAACATTAAATTCAAAAAATATTCGAATTTATTAATTAGGTCTGATGTATTTCCGACATAAATAAACAATTTTTGATCATTTACATTCAGAAACATGCATAAAAACTTGATTTAAATAGACCTACCCTCATTTTTTCTTAAACGAACAGCCATTTTTTTAATTTCTAAATCACGTGACTTAGATGATCGATTTTGAAAAACAAACATCAAAACCATGAACAGAATGATTATAGCTATATAAAATCACATTTTAAAGTGATTTTATCGTAGGCCGGAAAATGGCCTTATAGAGAATGAACCTTTATCTTTGTTTTTACATTTGTAGACTGTACAATATATTAAATTTCATTCAAGACATGCTTTCATATCTACTCCCAAGTAATCCGTATTATTAAATTTATACACCTTTGTGGTAAAAAGTCTTTTTTGGTAAAAAGTACTAATACATGTTCATTTTTTAAAAAAAATCTTAATTAGATATATGATATTCGTGCCTTTATTAATCTTCATTGTGAAAGCTTTATAGAGAAAAACAATTAAAAAATGAGGAGTGAAAGAGGGTAAACACACAATAAAATAGTGAAGTGCCAAATACAATTTATCATTGAGATAAATGAAAACTGACGTTTTTCATATTAATTGTTAGTCCATTATTTATACACTGAATTGACAACGGATTTTCCCGTTATTTCCATATAGTCTTCTTCAAAAAGATTTTAAGGAAGAACAAGTCATGGATTCCTAAAACATTTCAAAAATTATATCGGTTGGCTGAGTTATACTTTCACTTTTCACTAAAGGATGTGGTTTGGTCTAATATGAAGTTGTAAAACTGAACTGATATCTTCTTTAGCACGGAAACTAGTAAAGTTTTCTTGCTTCATTGCGTCGATGTACCCATATTGGCCTTTTATCTTTTCATTCTCTTGGACTTCAAAATTTTATTATCATGATTATGAAACTAAGTTTCACTGTTTAAATTTTGGGGGCAACACTCACATACATTTCTAGATATAAAAAGCATTTTTATTTGTAAACATTATATATTACATCAGTCGTTTAAGGGGGTGTGGGTGGGGGCGACTAGGGTTTAATTAACGATTTTTTTTCTGTTTTTTTATGGAGTACTACAAAATATGACGGTCACAAAGGATCCATATGACGACATAACAAAAAAAAAGATATTCTCAAATTTCTATGTTTAAATTTCAAGAGAGTATGTTTATTACTTTTTCTTTAATTTCAATTTTATTACCCCTTCTTTACAAGCTTCGGTTTATCATAACGTCACAAACACATTGATACGACTTCAACCTACCTGTTAATTGCAAAATCGGTTAAAGAATTAGTTATATAATTTAAAAGTTTATTTTTTATTACTTTTTTGGCTTGATTATTAAAATTAAACAAAAGGGAAAAAAAGTTGCTTTGAAGCAGTAAATACGCTTCATCTTACTATGACGTGCGAAATATTGTGCAAGGGAAACTTTAGTCGACCCTTTAGTTTGTGTTCTAATTATTCAAAGTATAAGTTAAAAATACAAAACAATCGCTCAACTATTTGAAAATGTTTTAAATTGATCATTTATATTACAATCTAGACGGAAGAAAAATGTTATGTAAAGTGTGTACCGGAAACGTTACAAGAAATCAGATATCACCAAACTAAAAGTGAATGAATAGATTAGTTTCATTATTTCACGAGTCTTCCTTATCCAATCGTTCGTTTTTATGAACCATTGAATGAGATGGATTATTCAAAATTGCTTTAGCTTCATCTTTATTTTCTCTCATGTATTCTTCAATTCTTCTAGTTTCAATGAAAATAGATATAGAGAAATGATTCTGTTATAGCAGAAATTAAATTATTATAAAACATGCTTCTTAAAGAAGTATCAAATTATCCTTTTGCTTAACGGGATATTTGAACAAATTTTACTGTTGAATTTGAGATAAAGGGTCAAATCTCGTTTTCTTATTGATCAATATTTTTCAATATTTGTTAAAACAGCGCTATTTTAAAACCCCTGTATCCTACAAAATTAGTTTGTACATTTTGATCTGGGAAAATGCAAGGCTTGTTGATTTTTCCTTCGGGTTCAAACAGATCTCTTATTAAAATAAAACCTGCATCAAAATAACTTTTTAAAAATATAAATGAATTGTTCATTCTCCCTTTTTTCCTGTTTGAAATTTCTTGAACTTTAAAAGAAAAAAAAATAGTGTACAACTTTTTTCTACTAATAACTACTAATAATAACTACGGGCACCATAGTGCCAAAACTTATAAAGTTTAAAGAATTTATAATATTGTAGTGATAAAGGCTTTATAAAATAGTTCGGGTTCGGGATTTATATATTTGATACGTCACAATCAGCTGATTTACTACCATATTAAGCCAGTTGTGAATGTACCCTGGAACCAAACAGAAGTCTATCGACACCTGTCCCGTTCGAGGTCCTCGGCTCAGATGGGTTGTAACTGACATTAAACCTCACCATTGCAAGTCTTTATATATATTGTTTATTATTTATTATGTAGATTATCTTACGCACTTTACAACAATATATAAAGGGGATAATTTCAATTTCACTTTTAAAGTTCAACCTTTTAAGAGGAAAACTAAGATTCTTTTTACACATCTCTTGCTCGGTCGAGTACGAATATTAATATTTACAAACACAACTTTATTACAATAAATAAGTTTCTTGCGCATATGAACTATAAAGCATTTCTCAAAGATATATATTTAACCACTGTCCTAACACATGTAATTTAATATATAGAATTATTAACATTTGCAAATATTTACCATTTATTTTAACAAAAACGTCATTGTCCACGAATTTTTTGGACAACCCTCGTATGTTTAATTTCGTTTGAACTGATAAAAAGGGTCAAATATCATTGCATGACCGAGTCATACAACCCATTGATTAGTTATGGAGATAACAAAAGGTAATAGCTTTTTTAGCAAACCCACGACAATAAACTTTTCCCTCAGGGCTGGTCCGAGGGGAATTGTTCCTTTCAGGGTTTGATGAAAGAGCTCAAACCCATCAAGTGGATACGCGTTTCATTATACTAATGTATATTATAATTTCTAAAGGTTGTATATTTTTAGTAAGATAAATCTGCAACAATTAGCTGAAATCCTGATCACGTCACAATGTTGCTGTAGTCATTGTATTACATCATAGGTAATAAATTTTTAGCTGGAAATAAAAATATGCGTAAAAATTGTATGAATATATTCTAGGGGAGGGGGGAATTTTCAGATATGAGAAATAGTCATTTTACCTTCTTAACTTTATAAAAACATTTTAACGAATATATACGTTCTAGGGGTGAAAACTTCCACATTTGTATAAGATAAGTTTTAAAATTAGAAGAGGGGATGACAGGGAATGACCATAAAACACTTTCCCGGTAGAGTTCTTGCATCTTAGTTGGAAATACATCTTAACAATTGCATGAAGAATAGTATACACCTATTTACTGGCTATGAGGACAATAGCAACTTTATCGTTCCCCAAGACATCAAACTATTTCCCTAGGCGCAGCCGAGGGAAATAGTTTGCTGTCGAGGGGGACGATAAACTTCCTATTGTCCGAATATTCAGTAAATAGATGCTTTATTATACCAATGCTGACTTAACTTTTGTTAACTTTTGAAAGTCCAGGGTACACACAATTATGATAATCCATATTATACCGATGCTGACTTAACTTTTGTTACGTCATAATATATACACGTCACAATCCGAATAAAACCAGTTTTCCGAGATGAAAAGCGAGGGAAACAGAATGCTGCCGGAGAAAAGTTTGATGACTATTTCACCATGGGCAGGTAGCACAAAAACTATTTCACGGTAGAGGCTGTTTGGAAAAGACAGCATGTTTATTTGTCATGTTTTCATATTGAACAAATTCACAGAGGTATAATAATACCCTAACAAAAAAATACTATAGTTAACTATAGTTAACTATAGTTTACTATAGTTAACTATAGTGATAACTTTGACACTTTGAAAACTTTGATTTACTATAGTGATAACTTTGACACTTTGAAAAAACTTTAGCGAAAAAACTTTGACGAAAACTTTGACACTTTGAAAAACTATGGCGAAAACTATTAAACTTTGAAAAACTTTGGCGAAAACTTTGACACTTTGAAAAACTTTTGTGATAACTTTGACACTTTGAAAAACTTTGACGAAAACTTTGACACTTTGAAAAACTTTGGCGAAAACTTTGACACTTTGAAAAACTTTGACGAAAACTTTGATACTTTGAAAAACTTTGGCGAAAACTTTGACACTTTGAAAAACTTTGGCGAAAACTTTGACACTTTGAAAAACTTTGACGAAAAATTTGACACTTTGAAAAACTTTGGCGAAAACGTTGACACTTTGAAAAACTTTATTGAAAACTTTGATACTTCAAAAAACTTTAAACAGTGTATTATTTAAAATTGGAATTATTTTGATTATTGGAATTTGGGGTTTTCAAGAAAAAATCCCTTAGTTAGACTGACTTAGACAACTAACAAGAATTTCCATTGCATTTTGTGTTATTATTTGACTAACTTAGACAACTTACAAGAATTTCCATTGCAAATTGTCTTAGTTTGACTAACTTAGTCAACTAACAAGAATTTCCATTGCAAATTGTCTTAGTATTTGACTAACTTAGTCAACTAACATGAACATTTCTATTAAAATTTAGTTTAGTTAATAGTGTTAGAATTTTAGTTTTTTTTCTATTTATTTTATAATTATTTTGTTTTAAATCATTTTATTTGTTTCTGGAATGTTGTTTGTGCTGGTGTTCTTTTTTTTTTTCTTTTGCATGCATTTTATTTTTTGGACTTAGTCAGTTTTTTGTCAGTCTCAGCAGGGTTAGTTAGCGCACGCGTAAACGGGGTTAGTCATGCCAGGCACAACTAACCCCCCCCCCCTACTGCTGCGCATGCCTGGCTACTTTCTAATCGTAGATTTTGATTAAAAACGTTCAAATTAACATCCAGTCCTGAATAATGTTCAGTAAATACTCTCAAAAGTTTCCAGAATCCTCACCAGCTTGCGTAAATTTCGTAACTCGTAACGTATTTCACACTCAAACGCCGAGGAAGATCGGGTTATTTCGTTCTCTCCAATATTTTCACTAACCTTGCAGTTTGCATTCGAAAAATCCCATCCTTCGCGTTAACATTGCCAAGAAAATGCTGCAGTAGATAAAGATATGTTAGCAATAGGAAAACATGCTTTAAAACGCGGAGAAACACGAAGATATGCAGCCTCCTTCGATCTCAACACAGCCAGTGCAGACACACCTCGGCGTCACTTCCGCTGTGACGTCAGATTCATTCGTATTCAATCGTAGCTACTCGGCTATTTCCGAAATCCTCTTCGGGTCTTGATCTCCGATACGGAAAAAGACGAGTTTGATCCGACCGCCCCTGCATTGTGTAAAAGGAATATTGGGGTTCATTTCATTTGTAACATACTTTGGACAGTGTTATCCAATATTTTATTAAATGTTAATTAAAAGATATACATAAAGACTTGTGATGAGATTACTTCAAAACACGTATGAATTAGTATTAATCCACAATATTAACGTACCTTTCTTTTGCAGCTTTACGTTGTACATCACAGGTATATAACTCTGTCTCTCTAATTGTTCACAAAACTGTTTGTTCGTTTCAATGTTGAATTTAGTTGTTTTTTTTCCTGGTGAAGGAAGTTTATGTTCAGATGTAATAATTATTCTAAAAAAATATTTTGATAGAGGAGTAAAAATAGTACTTATATATAATTTCACTGTCAGTTAAGAGACGCATTTTAGACACAGGTACTTGTGTAGAAATATTCAAAAATCATATACAATATTTTGATATAAAAAGTAAATGAAGGTGATTGGAGGATTCTAAATGTGTGGGAATCTATCTATTCCAAGCATAAGTTAGACGTCCAAATATTTTCTTCTCAGATTCGTTTTATTTCTTTCTCTCTCTCCACTTGGCAAAAAAGGGGGGTCCAATCCTCGGACACCCCCCCTTCTGTATCCGCCAATGCCCACCATTCTATAATATCGAAGGATTTGAAGCTACCAAACTCTTATCCGGAACTCCTACTACATTTGTAAAAGGATCTGCCTAGCTGGTTGAAATTTTGACGTCCATATTATGTTACACTATATACACCCAGTTTCGCTGTAAATTGTCAAGAGCGCCTAGATCATTAAATACTAGTATCTGACATTGAAAATTTTGATTTTTGTTCGTTGTAAATGTTTTTTTTTAAAGTCTATAGTGATACTATGAAATATTTATTATGGTGTATCCTTATTCATTAGGAATTTTGGACGAAGGGCTGTGACGAGTGCAAAACACTCAGAATACACCAATCCATCATAAATAAAAATTTCAATAACTTTCCGGTATCATCGCCAATCAAACCTCATGTCACTTATTTTCATGCAGGACTTTTAATTGTACAATGATGTAGTTTTTGTCAAGTGACCACACAATCTCTTCTTCCTACCAGTATTTTACGTTTGTGCGTTCATAAGAAAGACAGAACAAAAATTCGAAGTTGAAGAAGGAAAATTCAGGTGTTGTTCGAAAATCAAGAAAAAAAGATACCCGTTATTCGAGAGCTGTCGCATCACGACAACTCTGTATCAGGGCGAATAACTCAGTTACTCTAAATCGGTAGATGAAGTACAGCTGCTTTTTATTCTAGTTGAGCAAATAACATAGCAAGCATTGGCGGATCCAGAAGGGGGGGGGTTATGGGGGTTGGAACCCATCCTTTATTTTTTGCTTAGTGGAGAGAGAGAGAGAGAATAAAAAGTTTTCTGAGAATAAATATTTGTACGTCTTACTTACTTATTGAATAGATATAGATTCTTACACATTTAGTTTCCTCCATTCACCTTCACTACTATTTTTTATATGAGAGAATGGTAGAATATATTCCAATTTTTTTTTAAATATACATCTTATTTATGATATGATATTGTAACATGCGTGGTTTAATTTTATATTGGATTCCCTTGATCTTTGGCTGTGTCGGCTATATAAGTAACGGTTTTATAAAATCATATCTAAATCTATCTAAGGAACTAACATGTAACTCTTTGTTTTAAAGCACACGCGCACCCCACTACCCCTCCCCCCACCCCGATTTCTTTTTTCAAATTCTTTAAGAAATTTCTTTATAGATGATACAAATCCACTCAACTTTAAGGCTTCTTTTTGAAAGGTGCGGGTTTTTTTTGTGTTTTTTTTTTTATTTTGGTTCGGACTGGGTAAAGTTTTTTTTAAATAATGACATTAAACAAAGATAGTATTTACCACAACCTTAGACCTTTCCATACAAGTCTGTGAATTTTTGCTTGATAGTATGTGGGGGGGGGGGGGGTTAGAGGGATACAACCCTGGAACCTCCCCTTTCTAAAATTGCTGAATCCGCCCCTGGCAAGGATGGTATATTCTGCTAAAACGCTATATTACAATAGGTGTGATGTTTAAATATTTTTCTGTGTTGAATTCATGTCAAAAACTTGATTTTTTGCAGCGATGAATGAAATATTTGTAGAGTTCCTTAAAGCATTTCGAACGTAGTTTGTAATACGCAAGTTGTTTACAGAGTATGTATATAAAGACTTTTATTTCACTTCCAAAAATTTTGCCTTTGTATATAACAAAGCCTATTTCATTCTGTATTTCAGATTCAGAATACATGTAATTTAAAATTATGAAATTGCCTTGGTGTTCAATAATCTATTTACACGGCAATTTTTTTCCAGGCTAAGCGGACAGCCTATCGATACATATTTCCAGTTATTGTACACTTTACTTCAAATTAAAACACCGCAGCCATGATACATAATGTCAGTGTCTTTTTTTTTTTTAGAATTAATAAAGAAAAATGTTTCAAATTCAAGGTGTTGTGATAAAATATGCATGTAAGACCTTGTCACCCCTCCCCCCTCCCCAATTCTCAATAAACACCGATCCCTCATTTAGGTTAGAAAATTCTTTAGTCAATAACGACTATAGGACTATCAACATTAACTACTATTGTTATACCTTTAGAAATTTTTCCTATACAAATCTATTCGAAAAAAAATTCTTAACATTTCTAATGGTTTGCTGAGCGCATAAAAAATTGATGTTGGACCGCTGAGTGAGATGTTGGACCGGTCGATGAGGTGTTGAACCGCTTATGTCACAGAATGGGCAATGCTTAATCTCATTTTCATTCCTTGGTTATTGTATAGTAAAGAATTTTGTATCTAGAAAGTATGGATAATCTTCAATTTTGTAAATATCGGTCATTGACCGGTTGCACGATTTTCATACCATTACCGGAAGTCAAGTTCGAGTCTGCTTTGCCTTAACAGAAAATTAAAAAAATGCATGTTTAACAAAACATTTGACAATATAATGGAGTTTTGTTTGTTGCAGATACGAAAAAAAAATGAATAAGATACTTAAATTGTTAGGGGAAAAAAAAGACTGAGCATCATATGACAACTTTCGTTAGCCCTACAGCATTCCTAGTGAAATGATAAACACATGATCATCATTCTATATTTTATGACATACATTAATAGAACAGTTTTAAGTGCCATGCTCATACTTACGTGTATTAATATTGCAACAGGTGTATATTGGAGTAAAATTCCTGAGGATTTTTCTCTAGTACATGTCTTTGAACATTTAAACAAAATTGTAGTCAAAAGATGTAAATAGTTATACCGAGTTTAATACTGTATCATTCGAACCATCGGACGTATCATTGGCGTCGGAAGCAAATTGAAAAGGGGGGGGGGGGGGCTAAGTGAAAAAAATTTTACCTTCAAAAAAACCTGACAAGCAAAAAAAAAAGGAAATGTCCCAAAGGCGAAAAACCTATTTCGTGTGTGTGTGTGTGTGTGGGGGAGGGGGGGGAGGGGGGTTTAGGTTCGAACTTTTGTACCTTAACTTTTTTCCAAACACCAAAAACTTTACCCATTTTTAACCTATACTTCGAGGTGTCTGTGTTAAGTGGGGGGGGGGGGCTAAACCAACGAAACAAGGTTCAATGTCTATACTAAGTATATATTTGAAAAAAAGGTGGGGGGCTAAGCCCCCCCCCCTAGCCCCCCGGTTCCGACGCCTATGCGTATCCCTCCCTATTCTTCCTCCAAAACTAGTGAAAGACCACAAAATATTGATGGATAGATATTGGTACTGCTAAACTATAGAAAATAAATGCTAAGATTGTCCAATTAATTTATATTGGTGGTCAAACAGTGGAGAAATAAAATATGTTTAAGTTGATAACACGTGCTATTCAAGGAATCACTAGTTAGTGCTGGTACTCCAGGGAGATGCAGCAAAGAAATCCGAGGCGTCAAATATATGGAAACATGGAAGCCAGAGGATCCGCCAGGCGACTTCAGCATGTTCATGGGCAGTAGTCGATCTTCATGTGTGTAACTGACTTCAAAAGGCTTCGACGGACGATTAAATATTTCTAAAAACAGAATCCTCTATAATCAATTGATTAACACAAAATGGATTCTCTGAAAAGCATACTTACTACCATACTAGTAAAATGCCTAAAATTCGGACAGGTTGACGGACGGACAGACAGACAAAATGATTGTTAAGATGCGTATACTAGTAGTTGAAGGATCTTTGATGAGGACGGGGTCGTTTATATATTTTGGAGCAAATGAGTTTAACAATGGTGTCATGATGTATATTTTGTATTTACTGCCACTCGGAAAATTCAAGATGACAATGGCACCGGAACAGCTAGTAAGGAATGCATGTATACTCTTGTACATGTAAGTGTTTGTAAAATGTTCACAGATGACTGAATTTTCCAAGAGTCGCAATTGAAGTTTCATAACATACTACCAATTTAATCCAAGCTAGTTTGTTTGGGGGGAATAAAGTTATATATCACAAAGGAAGCATATCATAAACTGTGTGAAATGTATCAGGTGTTGCTAAACGGAAACAATACTTCCAAGTTAAATCACTTTAAATATAAATTTTAAACTAAAAACAGAATACATTAATTTTTCACTGATATTTATTTCTTGATGATTATAAAGTCTGCTAGTGGCCAAGTTTTTTCAAGGCAAACTTCCTTTCACTTCCAATTTTTTCCTATATTTCCTTGCTATGCATATACGCAACCACCTTTTCAATCAAGACCATTTTGCATTTTCTGAATTTCAAAATCAAGAATTGGGTACGGGAAACGGAACCGGAAATATCTGATGCCGTATACCTGTGGTGATAAAATATAGATGACTGGGAAAAAGTTAATTCAAACATAATGAACGGCTAGTATTCGATATTCTTATGAGCGAAAAAATCCAATCGGGTTTTTCTTGAAAATATGGGATTTTCCCATTAATTTCACTTTATTCTTGACAATCTTTTTTTTTGTTTTTTTTTTGCACATATATGATATTCATTAAATCCCAGTTTGAGGTACTTGAGGGTTTCATCAACACTTCTGTAGATGCAATAAATAATAAAATTGTCTTTTTTTCCCCTCTATCTCCATCTTCTTCTGTAAAAATCTCCTTAAAGCTTGCGTGGGGTTTTTTTCTTGTTCTAGGATATCATTCAGGGTCAATTGTAGATGTACACTATACTACTGCTGCTTACTGGAGAATAGCTACAAGTCGATGCTTACCTTACATCTACCTGACGTTACATATTTTTCTTATATAAAAAATTATACAATGTATTAAAAATCCAAACTTAATACACATTCCTTGTATATTTTTCTCAGATAAATAATAAACTCCTTACTTCGCGACTCTAGAGCCGACGCTCTAACCACTGCGCCACGCGGGCGACAACAACCCCATATAGATTGTAATGTCCAAAAATTTTGGAGATTAAAGAAATTATGGCAAATTATCAGATGAACAGCCCCTTTTATCGCCCCCAAAATAGTATGGTGTCTACCGCACTTTATTTAAAAATAGAGTGGACAGTTTTGGATACCCTCTTCTTCAGGGAAAAATCCCTTGTTCTGCGCACGGCAACCGCGCAATGGGTAGATTTTGTCCAGTTTTTTTTTAGTTTCCCCACTCCTTGAATTTGGAGTTATTGAATGTATAGACTAAATCAAGTAAAAGTGACCCCCTTTTTTAAGAACACCGATGTGTTAAGTTGGAATGGATTTATAGCTATGAAGCTCTGGAAGTCAACGATACTTGGTTTAATATATTCATTTTAAAACTCTACAAATTCCAGGGAGTTCCTGACCCAAGAAGTCGACGACTATATACCCTATCTGACTCAAGAAGTCAACGACTATATATTATATATACCCTATCTACTCTGAACCGAATGCTTTGCTCGTATATTTAAAGTTAGAAAATATCAATATGTGTTGGCTATTTCAAAAAAATTAAATGAGATTGTGGTGGAAAAAATCTCAAGAAAAAAGGCCTTGATCATTGATCATTGGCGGATGCAGAAAGGGGGTCCGGTGGTTGGACCCCCTTTATATTTGTACACACACAGAGAGAGATACAGAGAGAGACATTTTTTCTGTAATATGGATATTTACTTGAATATGTCTAATAATTTGAAAATATGAAAAATCTCTGTCCTTTCTGCTCGCTAGATCTGTAAATTTTCGCGCATTTGCTTTAAATTCCGTCGTGTACCTTCACAACCCCGGCTAAGGGCTCCGAAACACTCTGTACCATCGGCTCATATGCATTCACGTGTCAGCATGAGAGAGGAACAAACGACAAATCTGCATGGGAGATTTGCTCCAAACATCCACAAGTAACATGCAAGGAAGATTCCAGAATATAATATACCAGTTTTGGACCATCTTCAGAAGTACCCGTAAATAACGTTTAGAAGTATGCATAAAATAAAAACTTTTGAAATGTTCCCGTAGTATGCCGATGGAGGGGACTCCTTTTTTCTAAGAATAATATCTTGCTGTGGTTTTACTAAATATTTTTAATCAATGAAGAAAAACACTTAAAAATTAAATGTTCCCAAAGTATGCAGATGGAGGGGGCTCCCTTTTTCTGAGAATAATCTCTTGTTATGGTTTTACTTAATATTTGATTTAGAAGTTCCCTCCACATTTTTTGTTGTCGAAAAATACGCAGATTCAAACATTTGAAAGTAATGTACCGGAATACCCCGCCACAGAGATTTAAAAGTGTGCTTTATAGTCTTTTTTTTAAGGTTGTCAAATGTTCTTGGAGGTCCCCCTTCTTATAAATGTAGCTTGAATTGGCCGTGATGTAATTCTATGCATGAGTGCTGGGGGCACCGACCCCGACCCCCTTTCAAAAATTGCTGGATCCGCACCATGCATTTTGATTATTCATATATAGGCCATCACCTGAGATTAACTTTCTTCACTGTTAAAATAAATTAAAAACACGGACATTCTTTAAAGAGAGAATGAAAAAAGAAGAATGCAATATACACTGTATTAAAATGAAGTATAAGACCAGACCTATATACAAAACGTAAATGACAACAAAAATGCAGAGGTATAGAGTTTAAAAGTATACCATTTAGAGTAAATCCTTTTTAGTCTCTCTTCCAATATTTTTTAATAGAAGTCACTGTTGAAAGAAGCATAGTACGATGTGTAACAATTTTGTTAAACATCTATACCTTTCCCCTCTAAATTCAAGATACACTGTAAAGACCGTGAATTAATTGTTCTTCATATTCGCGGCAGAACTGTAGCTCTCTGCTCGAGAAAATTCGCACAGTTAAAACGGAGAGGCACAGTTCTGGAGCTAGCCTCATATAAATAAGAAGGTGAAAATGGTACAGGATCATTTATGATTATTTTTTAAATGTTACAATTTTTAGCGCTTTTTAAAAACGGAACTGTTAAATTAGTATGTTTCATCTGATCGTAAACAACCATCAAAAAGACAAACTAAAACTAAATGTAAAATAAAAACTGAAATGCTGAATAAACAAACGATTGGGAGTCAACATGGTAAACACTTAGATTGACAGAAATACCTGCAATGTACCGGTAAGCTGCAAAAGAAAAGGTACGTTCTTTCATTGTGCATAAAATTCATTACACTACGTGTTTCGAGGTAATCTCATCATCAGTCTATGTATATCTATTAATTAACATTTTATAAAATTGGATTACACTGTCCAAAGTATGTTACAAATGAAACCTCAACATTCCTTGGGGGGTAGCTATTTCGGATTATTGTAGCTTAAAGGTGCATGGGCCGGGGTAGAGGATAAGTTATTGGTACCCAAAGCGTCATAGACGACCAAACTCACAGACAGACGGACCCCCAATTACTTATATATGCCCTTCCATTTTTAAAAATTATCATACTGTTGTTTTGCATGCCTGTGTAATAGGTCAGCACATATACATGCTCAAGCCTTTACCTTTTGTAGAGCTCTACATATTCTATGACGTAACAATACAATGATACGTCATTTTTTCTTCCTAAACCCAAGATTTGCACCCTAAAATGTGTCTCTTAACTGACAGTGAAATGACATAAGCGGACCTAAAATCTTCAATCTTTTTCGTTTCATTTAAGCACTGAAACGTAGTATCGTAAACATTCTGTTATATGTGTCCACTATCATCAAGGGGTGTCTCCCTACACTTCCAGATTTTTATTCCTCTATCAAAACATTTTTTTAGAATAATTATTACATCTGAACATAAACTATACCTTCACCAGGAAAAACACTAAATTCAACATTGAAACGAACAAACAGTTTTGTGAACAGAGTTATATACCTGTGATGTACAACGTAAAGCTGCAAACGAAAGGTACATTAATATTGTGGATTAATACTAATTCATACGTGTTTTGAAGTAATCTCGTCACAAGTCTTTATGTATATCTATTAATTAACATTTAATAAAATATTGGATAACACTGTCCAAAGTATGTTACAAATGAAATGAACCCCAATATTCCTTTTACACAATGCAGGGGCGGTCGGATCAAACTCGTCTTTTTCCGTATCGGAGATCAAGACCCGAAGAGGATTTCGGAAATAGCCGAGTAGCTACGATTGAATACGAATGAATCTGACGTCACAGCGGAAGTGACGCCGAGGTGTGTCTGCACTGGCTGTGTTGAGATCGAAGGAGGCTGCATATCTTCGTGTTTCTCCGCGTTTTAAAGCATGTTTTCCTATTGCTAACATATCTTTATCTACTGCAGCATTTTCTTGGCAATGTTAACGCGAAGGATGGGATTTTTCGAATGCAAACTGCAAGGTTAGTGAAAATATTGGAGAGAACGAAATAACCCGATCTTCCTCGGCGTTTGAGTGTGAAATACGTTACGAGTTACGAAATTTACGCAAGCTGGTGAGGATTCTGGAAACTTTTGAGAGTATTTACTGAACATTATTCAGGACTGGATGTTAATTTGAACGTTTTTAATCAAAATCTACGATTAGAAAGTAGCCAGGCATGCGCAGTAGGGGGGGGGGGGGTTAGTTGTGCCTGGCATGACTAACCCCATTTACGCGTGCGCTAACTAACCCTGCTGAAACTGACAAAAAACTGACTAAGCCTTGACTTTAGGCAAAGTCCAAAAAATAAAATGCATGCAAAAGAAAAAAAAGAACACCAGCACAAACAACATTCCAGAAACAAATAAAATGATTTAAAACAAAATAATTATAAAATAAATAGAAAAAAAGCTTAAATTCTAAAACTATTAACTAAACTAAATTTTAATAGAAATGTTCATGTTAGTTGACTAAGTTAGTCAAATACTAAGACAATTTGCAATGGGAATTCTTGTTAGTTGACTAAGTTAGTCAAACTAAGACAATTTGCAATGGAAATTCTTGTTAGTTGTCTAAGTTAGTCAAAATAATAACACAAAATGCAATGGAAATTCTTGTTAGTTGTCTAAGTTAGTCTAACTAAGGGATTTTTTCTTGAAAACCCCAAATTCCAATAATCAAAATAATTCCAATTTTAAATAATACACTGTTTTTATCAAAAACTTTGATACTTTGAAAAACTTTATCGAAAACTTGGATACTTCGAAAAACTTAATCGAAATCTTAGATACTTCGAAAAACTTTATCGAAAACTTAGATACTTTGAAAAACTTTATCGAAAACTTGGATGCTTTAAAACTTTGAAAAAGTTTATTGAAAACTTTGACACTTTAAAAAACTTTATCAAAAACTTTTATTCTTCGAGAAACTTTATCGAAAACTTTGACACTTTGAAAAACATTATCGAAGTCTTTGATACTTTGTAAAACTTAATCGAAAAGTTTGATACTTTGAAAAACTTTATCAAAAAATTTAACACTTTGAAAAACTTTGTCGAAAACTTGGATACTTTAACACTTCGAATAAATTTATAAAAAAAACTTTGACACTTTAAAAACTTTATCGAAAACTTTGAAAATGTAAAAAACTTTATCGAAAACTCGGATACCTTAACACAAAGAAAAACTTTATTGCCAACTTTGACACTTTAAAAAACTTTATCGCCAACTTTGAAAATTTAAAAAACTTTATCGAATACTTGGGATGCTTTGAAACATTTTATCGAAAAGTTTGATGCTTTGAAAAACTTTATCGAAAATTCTGATACTTTGAAAAACTTTGGCGAAAACTTTAACACTTTGAAAAAATTTGGTTAAAACTTTGACACTTTGAAAAACGTTGGCGAAAACTTTGACACTTTGAAAAACCTTGACGAAAACTTTGACACTTTGAAAAACTTTGGCGAAAACTTTGCAATTTGAAAAACTTTGACGAAAACTTTGACACTTTGAAAAACTTTGGCGAAAACTTTGACACTTTGAAAAACTTTGGCGAAAACTTTGACACTTTGAAAAACTTTGGCGAAAACTTTGACACTTTGAAAAACTTTGGCGAAAACTTTGACACTTTGAAAAACTTTGGCGAAAACTTTGACACTTTGAAAAACTTTGGCGAAAACTTTGACACTTTGAAAAACTTCTGTGACGTTATAATATATACGTCACAATCCGTATAAAATAAGAAGTTTTCTGAGATGAAAAGTGAGGGAAACAGATTGCTGCAGGTGAATAGTTTGATGACTATTTGACCATGTGCAGATAGCACAAAAACTAGTTCACGCTAGGAGCTTTTGGGGAAAGATATCTTGTTTATTCGTCATATTTTTATATAGATCAAATTCACAGAGGTATAATAAAATTGGATAAGTGGAGGGATCTAATAATTCTGAAAAAAAATTCAACATTGATAAAATGAAAGTTTGGGCTTACCTTGGGCATCGGCCCAATAAAGTACTTAATGCATCAAAACATGTTATAAGAAGCAATATGTTTATTGCTTAGTGCATTGGTACAGCAAATCTTGTTTGGTACGAACACGAAAATTGCGAATTCACAGATAAAGCGAAGTTATCTTGTATAATATCTGCAATAAAAGTTTAACGCATTCCTTATTTGGATATAACGATATACAAATATACAATATTTTAAGGGATATATGGGGATATATTTAAAGTATCATAAAATGAAAGGGCGGGATAGTATTTAGACAATTGTCCAAAAGATATGAAAAACAGTATTACTGTCTTTAAATATAAGCCAAATTAGGACGGAGTAGGAAAAACGTAATAGCACTGGGAGCTTGGAAAAAAATAATTTCAAGACAGAACAATTCATTGTTGTTTTTTTTTTCGTTCATCCAGCATCTCTTGAAAAATAATGAAATAGAGAATATTATATACTAAAATCCATATTATATTTTAAATTAGCGCGAGTGGGCCCATGTCAGCCCGAGGGCCGGAGGCCCGAGGGCTGATATGGGGTCCGAGGACTGATGTGACATATGATATGGATTTTAGTATGCAGTATTCTATTTATCATATTATTAAAACAATTAATATGCAAGTTCACATATGGTCATTGATGAATATTTCGTGCTTGTTTGTGACATTTCTCTTTAAAATCTATTAAAGCCTGTTTTAGGTAACTAAATAAATAAGATCATAAATGTCATTAAAGAAAGATTTATTATGAATATTAAAATAAAATCAAGTAAATTGACTTTTAATCGTTATACAATTGTTACCTCGGTTTGATATGGATTTTCGGCCCGCTGGTCCGAAACGTGATATGGATTTTCGGACCGGTCCGTGATATGGGGTATTATGCCGTCACCCGTATCACACCGTGCAGAATCGGTGTATTTACTACTAGGTATATGATAAAAGTAAATATAAAGCAACTTTTCAAACACGTTTTCTTTTGCTTGATTATTACATTATAGCGCATTCACCGCCAAGTTGAAACTTGAAATATATATCCTTCTGACTAATAATGATAGTTTACACAGTTTGTAAACATTGTAGTAAAACAAAGTTCAAGATAAAATTAATGATTGACTTAATGATTTACTTTGATATTTATTACATAAAATATCATCAAATTCTTAAATAAATAACTAGTTATCGACAGATGTAAACCGAGAAGTATTTAGAAGTAAACTGTAAAACAAATGACATAAATTTGTAGCCTTGTCAACCGGCAAGAAAACAAATAGGGAAAAGCAAAGCCATTGTCGTTGCTGTCTAGTGGAAATGTTTATATTCTGGATAGTGATTTTCACTCAAAAGAACATTGGATTCATTTAAATGAATTGATAGTCTAAACTGATTTTTTTGTTGGACTGTTTGGTATTAATTAGGGATTATTCATTAAAGTATTTATATGGCCTCGAATGAACCAAAGTTCTGCTCGAAATGTGTGTGTATTTTTTGTTGAGTGATGTTTGCTGAGTTTTGTGTTATAGAGTTGGAGTTTAGGACAGGTTAAATATTTTTATGTCCACCTACATGTATTTGCATTCTATCTGGTTGTGGTAAATTTCCATTACGATGCTTTCTCGCGCTGTAGTTGGTCAATTTTTTTTCATGAAAGTTTGTTTTAACAACATCTCTTTCATAACAAAAGTAAGCTTTTTCTCCCAACCATTTTTGTTTTAATAACCAGTTATCACTTCTTGGGTCATCTAGATGAAAAGTGTGCTTTAAAAGAGATCATTATCAGAAAAATAATCATAAAGATATTTTGTCTAAATACAGTTTGTGAGATTGAATGGGATCTCTTGTATTCCCAGATGAAAACATTTTGGGTTGACCTGGCGTATGTAAATAATATGGCCGCCAGTTCAATTTTTAGGTCACCTGAGTAAACTCAGGTGACCTATTGCCATCTGTTTTCGTCCGTCGTCGTGCGTCGTGCGTCGTTCGTCGTTCGTCGTGTGTTAACATTTGAAGATTTTCAGCTTCTTCTCTGCAACCACTGAACCAATTTCAACCAAATTTGGCACAAAGCATCTATGGGTTAAGGGGAACAAAAATTGTGAATTTCATGATCCCTGCCCCCCTGGGGCCTGGGGGGTGGGGCCAAAACCACTAAAAATAATGCAATCTTCAAAAATCTTCTCCTTTACTCCTGGACATCAAGCAGTCAAACTGTTTGCATGATTGTAATCAGCATTGAGTCCTTTACCAAAATTATGAAATTCATGGCCCTGGGGTCAGGGGCACTTGTGCTAGGGTGGGGCTAAATAAGTATATAGTGAAAATGCATTATTTCTTTGAAAATCTTCTTCTCTGCTCCTGGGTATTAAATAAACTAATTAAGTACATAGTTATGATGAGCAAGAGTGCCTCTACCAAAATTGTGAATTTTATGGCCCCAGGGTCAGGGGCTCTGGTGTTAGGGTGGGGCTCTATTGATTATATAGAGAAAATACATGAATTCTTTGAAAATCTTCTTCTTTGCTCCTGGGTATTAAATAAGCTAACTAAGTACATAGTTATGATGCGCAAGAGTGCCTCTACCAAAATTGTAAATTTGATGGCCCCAGGGTCAGGGGTTCTGGTGTTAGGATGGGGCTCTATTGATTATACAGTGAAAATGCATTAATTCTTTGAAAATCTTCTTCTTTGCTCTTGGGTATTAAATAAACTAACTAAGGACATAGTTATGATGAGCAAGAGTGCCTCTACCAAAATTGTGAATTTTTTGGCCCCAGGGTCAGGGGTTCTGGTGTTAGGGTGGGGCTCTCTTGATTATATAGTTAAAATACATGAATTCTTTGAAAATCTTCTTCTCTGCTCCTAGATCTTATATAAACTAATTAAGTACATAGTTATGATGAGCAAGAGTACCTCTAACAAAATTGTGAATATTATGGCCCCAGGGTCAGGGGTTCTGGTGTTGGGGGTGGGGGTATATTGATTATACATGTATAGTGAAAAAAAAACATTAAAACTTTGAATATTTTTTTCTTTGCACCTAGCTTTTAAGCAGATGAACTACCTTTATAGTTATGAGCAAGGGCCCTATCTTCAAGAATTGTAAATTTCAAGGCCCCACGGTCAGTTGTACCATAGAGGGGGTTTTGGGGGGGGGGGGGGCTGTACTTATATGATGAAAATGAATGAATTGTTTGAAATGTGCTCTTTGGTATTAATCAAATATTTTTGAAAAGCATGAATGCCTTTCCAAAAGTTGTACAATGTGTGGATCTAGGCCTAAGAGTCGAGGGTTCATGTGTGGTAGCGGCACTATTCATAATTGCTGAATATTACTGATTTGTTGAAATGCATTTTTTGTTCCCCTACCCTGCCTATGGGTATTAAGTAACCAAACTAAGGAACTGCTAAGTGTATAGTTGAATAATGCTCAGGTGACCTATAAGGCCCATGGGCCTCTTGTTGCTTTGCCTGTCAGTTAATCGGAGATTCCTCTGACTCTAACCACCGCTTTTATATTATGACTTGTGCGGGGGAGAGTCAGAGCGGAGGCCATATTGAAAAGTGGAAATTCAGCGCCACCGGCTAGTGTCGCGACTCTGTCTACCTTTAAAACTTTATTTGGGGGACCTAACTCCCGTCATTAAAAGGATCCTTCCGCCGTTTCAACGCTCCTATGAAAGTGTTGTGAAAAAAATACATAAAACAATATAATGATGTTTCATTTATTTATTTATAAGGAAAGCAACCGTCAAAAACGACTTCTATGCAAAAATTAGATTAAAAACAGCATATACACCAAACATGATATTTTCACGTGATAGTTTTGTTTGTGTATTTGTGTGTGACGTCATACGCAAAGAAGACGAATGGCGAGGAGGCGACCTAATTCAAGTGATGCTTCGTTTGTCGATGATAGGACCGTTTATATAGGCGGAGGCATCCTTTTGATGACGATTAAATAGTAGATGAATAATTATTTTACTGATTTCTCGCGTCTCGGGTGTTAGCTCCACGAAATAAAGTTGTAAAAGGTAGGCAGAGTTGCGACACTAGCCAGTGTCGCTGAATTTCCACTTTTCAATATGGCCTTTGCTCTGACTCTCCCCCGCACAAGTCATAATATAAAAGCGAGGGTAAGAGTCAGAGGAATCTCGGATAACCTCTTAGTATATTCTAGATATTCTATTCCATCTGATGATACTTTAATTTAAATATCCCCACAAAAAAAAATCCACAGGGTAATTTATAGTGTTCGGTTTCTCCTACAGACGACTTTAGTTCAATTCATTCATAATATCCGATAAACCTCCATCTTAAGAAACATCAAGTAAAGGAAATAATTTAAGCTTTACAGGATGGGCCAAAACCTTGTCATGTTTGTCACTTCAAATGTTTTTATCTACCCGTTCATCATTGGTTTGCGTCAGACTGGAGGTCAAATGCTTTAATGTGCATTTTGTTGCTAAGTTAACAAAGAAGACTAGCATCGAAGGTTAAAAAGGACAGCACAGTGGCTTTATTATGACAGAAACAGAATAAAGCTTTTGCTTATTAGGTTACCTTTACAAAGTCAATGCAATGGGTGGTGCCGGATAAAATAGTAACTGTTGCTTGACATATGTTTTGTAAGAATCTTTACCGTTTTACGGGGAAGGATCCGAACAAGTTTCAAGATTAAGAAAGTTCATTCAATTTTTACAATATGACAATGGCCCTAATAAAAGTACACTCCCGTCGCTTTATTTGACTTACATAACAATTCAAAAAATTGCAGGTAATAGTATAAAATAAACTTTTTACATCATTTGATAATGCTCAATAAAAAAAAACATAACGTACAAACGTTTTTACAAAAGAGAGAATCGTACAATAGTCAGTACGATTTGTGGTCAGTATGTTTTGTAAAAGTACTACATGTATACATTTACAACAGAAACAATTAACAGAGCTCGACTAGCTAGAAGTACAATTTGTGAACATGTGTGTTGCGAGAAATCTTTCAAAAAAAGTTTCTCTACCCAATATGGAAAGTCAACGGACCTCAGCTAAAAAGGAGGATTTATAAATCCATTTCATTCTAACAAAGCTTAACTTATTGTAAAACTAAAATTTTTAATAGAGTACATGTATTTTATATATATACGAATGAAATAATATGGAACAAAAATTGAAATAGGATAGGGAATTAGTGTGTTAAATTCCTTTGACAGCCTACGATTTTCAAAGATTTTTATAGAACTTGTGACATTACATCGTAAACATAGATATCACACAGTAACTCAGGAAATCGATAGTTACATGCCAATCTGTAATGAATTTGAATTTATAAAGATATGTGCTTTGGAAAATATTGATATGTTTTAATATTCCAATCATTAAAAAAATATAAGATTGCATTTTTTTTCAGGTTGTTATGCTTTCGTGGACTAAAGATAGTGCAACAACACTAAATTTGTTAAACGTATTGATACCAACCGCATTATGTCTTTATCCAAGTGCTATACCTCTACACCAGAAACAACAAACACTGCTCGACTCGCGAGGCTTATACTGGGTCCTTGTACTGATGTGTTACGTGACATTCTAAAGAAAGAAGTGAAGCCATGTGATTTGTCGAGAAAAGTTAAAGAATTCACAGATAATCTTCAACGTGGAAAAAGAAGCCCCCTCAACAAAACACAATCAGAGATAATTTTCCCAAAACCAACTAAACAATACAGTGGTGATTACTTAGACTTGGACGTATGTTTATTATATTTACTTCTACGCAATGTAAGTAAAATAACACAACATTCCAAAGGTTGGGGAGAGATTCCAGATCCTGGTGACAGAAGCGTGGCAGCCAACATTGAAAGGATTCGCCTCATTAGGAACCAGTATTACGGCCATTCA
>NW_026935603.1:2500-6567 GCF_032062105.1 Saccostrea cuccullata
TTAGCCTGCTAGGGTTAGGGTTAGGGTTAGGGTTAGCGTTAGGGTTAGGGTTAGGGTTAGGGTTAGGGTTAGGGTTAGGGTTAGGGTTAGGGTTAGGGTTAGGGTTAGGGTTAGGGTTAGGGTTAGGGTTAGGGTTAGGGTTAGGGTTAGGGTTAGGGTTAGGGTTAGGGTTAGGGTTAGGGTTAGGGTAAGCATTAGGGTTAGGGTTGGCACTAGGGGCTAGGGTTAGGGTTAGCACTAGGGCTAGGGCTAGGGTTAGATGTTATGGTTAGGATGTTAGGGTAAGGGTTAGGGTTAGGGTTAAGGGTTAAGGGTTAAGGGTTAAGGGTTAGGGTTAGGGTTAGGGTTAGGGTTAGGGTAAAGGGTTAAGGGTTAAGGGTTAAGGGTTAGGGTTAGGGTTAGGGTTAGGTTCAGGTTTTAGGGTTAGGGTTAGAATATGAATTAGGGGCTAGGGCCAGGTTTTAACCCCAACCCTAACCCTAACCCTAGCTCAACATCTAATCCTAGCCCTAACCCTAACCCTAACCCTAACCCTAACCCTAACCCTAACCCTAACCCTAACCCTAACCCTAACCCTAACCCTAACCCTAACCCTAACCCTTAACCCTTAACCCTTAACCCTTAACCCTAACCCTAACCCTAACCCTAACCCTAGCTCAACATCTTACCCTAGCCCTAGTGCTAACCCTAACCCTAACCCTAACCCTAACCCTAACACTAACACTAACACTAACACTAACACTAACCCTAACCCTTAACCCTTAACCCTTAACCCTTAACCCTTAACCCTTAACCCTTAACCCTAACCCTAACCCTAACCCTAACCCAACATCTTACCCTAGCCCTAGTGCTAACCCTAGCCCTAGTGCTAACCCTAACCCTAACGCTAACCCTAACCCTAACCCTAACCCTAACCCTAACCCTAACCCTAACCCTAACCCTAACCCTAACCCTAACCCTAACCCTAACCCTAACCCTAACCCTAGCCCTAGCCCTAACCCTAACCCTAACCCTAGCCCCAGCTCTAACACTAACAGCCTAACCCTAATTCGTATTCTAACCCTAAACCTAATGCTTACCCTAACGTTAACCCTAGCCCTAGTGCTAACCCTCACCCCTAATTTTTTATAATTTTTTATATCATGTAAAGAGAGAATGGGCTTGGTTTGGGATTAGGTCTAAATATAGAGGTAGGTCATAACCCTTGTTAGAGGACATTGTTATGGTGACAAACACAAACTGTAGCGTTTTCTAAATGACCTTCAGGGCCTAGTTACTGAGTATGGACAAAAACCAAAAGTGTAAATTGTAACATAAATATTTGTGACATTTCCTTTTTGGGCCCTATTTTCTTATAAATCAGTATGAAAGAAATGTTTTAGGAAAATATACTTTAATTCAAGTTAAATAATCAAAATATAATGCCAGAATCTCTCAGTTATCTTTTATATGACCTCTGCTTAGAGGTAAGCAGCATTTTAGGTGAATTTTTCTAAGTCCTAACAAAAATAAAATTTCCCCCCTTTTGTTTAAAATACAGGGATTTTAAGTAGAAACAAGACTTATTTTCATTCGTTTAATTAAACCGTACAATTTTGAATCCAAAAGTATTAGGTTCATGCGTATTCGACAAAAATAAGCCCCATTCGGGAGTTGCGACATGGTGAAATCACTTAAGTTCCTATTAATTCATTGCGACATGATTTTTTGACAAATTCAGTGTTGCGAACAATTATAAAGATGTTATATTTTGATTAATCAATGCATTTTCTATTATTTTCTATTAGATAAGGACATAAAGCTCAAAAATTGATTTATGTTACATTTTACACTTTCAAACCCCAGAGTCAGATTTTATATTTCCCTTCTTGGCTGATATTTGTTTATTATTCAATTTATATTTGGTATTAGAGGAAAATCTACTTTCAATTAATATGAATAATCTGAAAATGGAAGAAATATTTGACAGCTTCACTCCAAATGACCTCTGCTCAGAGGTAGGCTGCATTTAAGGTGAAAATTTCTAAGTCCAAGCAAAAATACATTTTCCTTCTATTTCTTTAAAATACAACGAAGTAAAGTAGAAATAAGATTTAATTTCCTTCGTCTAACTAAACCGTACTATCAAAAAGCAAAAAATTTCAAATTGATGCGTAATCGCCAAAAATAAGAGCCAATCAGGAGTCGCGACACGTCGAAATCACTTAATTGGTCCTTGCTTTGTTGCGACATGATTTTTCGACTAACTAAGTATTGCGGACAGTTAGAATAAAGGTATATTTAGTTAATTCATCGCATATTCTACTTTGTTGCAACAATAACAGTGCATTAGGTTCACTTTTCATTTAAGTTACAATTTACACTTTCTAACCCCAGATTTAAGAAAATTCATTTACAGTGTTTTTTTTTTATAAGAATACCTACCGTATACCTACAAATATATAGTGGTATAGTTTCATTTTTTACGCATTCGACAAAATTTATGGCAAAAATGAAGTCGCGACATATTAAAATCACTTAATGCATTTATTTTTTGTTGCGACTTGATATTTTGTCAAAGTAAGTGTTGCGAACAATTTAAAACATGTTATATTTTTAGAATACAATTAGAAACATTGTATATCCTGTTCTTTCTACAAATATTAATTATTTCAGACTCTAAATACTGTGTTATTTTTTAAAAAATAATTTGATGACCTCATTATTTAAATATCAAGGTCAAAACTTGTTCTTTCCTGTTTAATATTTCATTATAGGAGAAAACCATATCAATAAAAAGTATACCGGAGCATTAAACGGTCAAAATCTGTAAATTTCAATAATTTTGTTCTAACCCCAGGGGTAGAAAGTGTAAAATGTAACATAAATATTGTAGTCATACATCAGATTTATTTCTAGGAAAAATCAATAATTTTTACCCTAAAACAATATAAAAATATTTATTTATAACTTTTAAATGCTAAAATGATTTCAATTTAGGGATTAAAAACATAAAAATATTTGGTTAAGGTCTGCGCTAGTCGCCCCCTCCGCTTGGACGACCAAGTTCGGTCTGACTTTGGAGGGGAAAGTTTGCGCAGAGAGCTCTGCGCTACTCTCCCCCTCCGCTTGGACGACCAAGTTCGGTCTGACTTTGGAGGGGAAAGTTTGCGCAGAGAGCTCTGCGCTAACCTCACGGTGCGTAAAACGACTAAGTTCGGTCTGACTCTGGAGGGGAAAGTTTGCGCAGAGAGCCCTGCGCTAACCTCACGGTGCGTAGAAGGACTAAGTTCGGTCTGACTCTGGAGGGGAAAGTTTGCGCAGAGAGCTCTGCGCTAACCTCACGGTGCGTAGGAGGACTAAGTTCGGTCTTACTTTGGAGGGGAAAGTTTGCGCAGAGAGGTCTGCGCTAGCCTCCCGCTCCTTAGACGTCAAAGTCTTGTCTGACTTTGGAGGGGAAAGTTTGCGCGGAGAACTCTGCGGTAACCTCACGGTGCGTAAAACGACTAAGTTCGGTCTGGCTCTGGAGGGGAAAGTTTGCGCAGAGAGCCCTGCGCTAACCTCACGGTGCGTAGAAGGACTAAGTTCGGTCTGACTCTGGAGGGGAAAGTTTGCGCAGAGAGCTCTGCGCTAACCTCACGGTGCGTAGAAGGACTAAGTTCGGTCTTACTTTGGAGGGGAAAGTTTGCGCAGAGAGGTCTGCGCTAGCCTCCCGCTCCTTAGACGTCAAAGTCTTGTCTGACTTTGGAGACCTCTGCGGTAACCTCACGGTGCGTAAAACGACTAAGTTCGGTCTGGCTCTGGAGGGGAAAGTTTGCGCAGAGAGCTCTGCGGTAACCTCACGGTGCGTAAAACGACTAAGTTCGGTCGGACTCTGGAGGGGAAAGTTTGCGCAGAGAGCTCTGCGGTAACCTCACGGTGCGTAAAACGACTAAGTTCGGTCGGACTCTGGAGGGGAAAGTTTGCCCAGAGAGCCCTGCGCTAGCCTCCCGCTCCGGAGACGACCAAGTCTCGTCTGCCTCTGGAGGGGAAGTTTTGCGCAGAGCTCTCTGCGCTAGTCGCCCCCTCGACTCGGACGAACATGTTCG
>NW_026935604.1:0-6752 GCF_032062105.1 Saccostrea cuccullata
CTGTCTACGATGTTGTAGATTTTGTTTATTTCAAAGCAAAGTCACACAGCTGGAGATCGTTTAGTTAGAATAATCTAACTGTGTCTCGGTACAGGCCCTCACCACAGTTAGAATACGTCCCATATACTTGCAATGTAGCAAATCGGAGCGGATCCGCTCCGAAACGATTTTGAAGAATATAAAATGATTTGCACTGGGAATAACTACCAAAATAATCAAAACAAACCTTTTTGAGATTGCTTATGCCTTTTATCCCATAAAATAATCCATATAAATACGAAAATCCAATTAATTTTCTCAACGTTTTTCTCTCGATTCAAATTACTACATTCGGAACTCTCTAGATTGTTCCTAGTAAATGCACTATGCGAGTTATCGCCCGTGTTTCTTTCTGCTACATTACGAATACACGGAACGAATTCTATCGTTAAACCGGGTCCGTAGGACAATATCATTTTAACGATAGAACATTCTATCTAGAGATCGTTATATATAACTTGACCAGGTGTCATTTTACTCGTCTATTTTTACTTAGTTACAATCTCTCTACATTACTCGCTCCTGCCAGTGATGGTATCTATATGTGTTTATGCTATTTTTTCTTCTCTGCCTACTCTATACTGACAAATTATCTTTTCCTTACACATTTAAACTTCTTTTATTGCCGATTTTTCTCCATTCTTCACATGGCGTTTTTGCTATTAATAGCGACACGCGACTTTTAATACAGACGGGAGATAACTCTTAAACTTTGAACCAAATTCTTACTGAATAAAAATACATGAAAATACCCAAAAATCAAAATAAAAAACATCGGGGCGGGACATTTTGAGAGGGGCGGGCGGGAATGAGAATCTAAAGATTAATTTTATATGGCCTAACTCACTCTCTTTCTTTTGCTTGGATTTCATCATATGTCATTTCAAAAGGTTGTTTGGTGAAGCTCATGCAATGCTCGTATGCAGTCTTCAGCTCCTGGAACTGTTCTACATCCCCCGTGTTTGTGTCAGGGTGAAGCTGTGTAGAAGGAAACACACAGTAATTACAGGGATTACACAAGAGTAATATATTATTACATGTAGTACATTGATGGTTTGTACCACTTGTGTAGTAATTTACTTGATAAAAAAATATATTTCAATGCAGATAATATACAAATTATTTTTTTTTATCTTCAATTTTTTTTTTTTCATTTCTGCACTTTTTTTAACAATTTCATTTTATAAATGTTTCTTTAAAATTTTGTAAAAACATATACAAGTTAATGTAGCTCTACCTGAATACATTATTTCAGGAGGGTCAGTTGCATAGAATATCTTCTTTTTTTTGAAAGAGTTTCTTTTTTTTCTATTTTCTTCAC
Source organism: Saccostrea cuccullata (assembly GCF_032062105.1). Lineage (NCBI taxonomy): Eukaryota > Metazoa > Mollusca > Bivalvia > Ostreida > Ostreidae > Saccostrea > Saccostrea cuccullata. The sequence continues at coordinate 1,361 of NW_026935604.1, forward strand.
ATTTTATCTAGTGTATTAATGCTACATGTATATTTTTTTTTTCTAACTTTCAAGTATTACACTTGTTATTCACATTCCATTAAGTTTTTTAAAGTCTATCCAGTATGTTGGCTAAAGCAGTTCACTCCAACTTCAGAAATGTTACATGGAAAAAAGAGTTTAATTCTAAAATTTTACTATTTACATAGGTACCTGTTTTGATTTTTCAAAAAATGCTTCCTTAATCTGTTCTTTTGTGGAATCCTTTGGTACTCCAAGAATTTCATGGTAGGTTTTGACCTTACGAAGCCTGTAAATAAAAGTCATATATTACCCATTTATTTGTCTCTGATGCTTTTTGTCATTTTTCAGAATAATTAATAAATTACTGGAATTCTGAAGATTCTTGCAATGAAAAATTTACAATAATAAAAGTATTTGGATTCTGATAGACTGGCACACCTTGTGGAAGATGCTGAAAACTGTCTTGCACAGAAAAGCCTGGCCCTAAAGTTACAGCAGCGTAGGAGTGACATCACCCTACAATAAAACGCAGTATAAATGAGATAAGGCATTACATTAAAAGAAAAATAATTTACTAGTATTGTTAATTTTTTAGCATATTTTAGCTTGTTTCTGTTATTTTTCTGCTACAAATAGGGTACAAGGGAGGCATTTTAACTGTGGTACAGCTGTAGAACTGTACCTCTCAAAAAAAATACATTGATAGACCAGAGAGAGCTCTACAGTGTCACCCAATAAAACAATTGTATATTTATTGCACACAAAATAGTACTCTGTTTCCCTATTTATTTCTCCCTGATTTTTAAACCGCTATCTCAAAATATAATTAATTACTAATTCCTAACTTATTCTTTAAGTATTTCCACAACAAAACTTTCCTTTTCACCATTGTAAATAGCCCTCAAGGCCCTTGAGACCATCAGAAATTTTGCCTTATTACACTGTCATTTTGGGTGGCAAGATAATATTGTCCAATGCTCTTCATGCAGCTTCCAAATGTGAGAAAAGTTGACAGAGGTCAAAAGAATATTTTGAATCTGAGCTTTTAAAGAGTTGAGGTAAGAATTTGGAGAAATTAATCCAAAATCCAGCACAATTCTTTGTGTGCAGTAAATATTCGATTTTTTTCTATGGGATGGCACTGTGGCTCTCTGGTCAACCGTCATCCATCCTTTTTTTCACACCTTTGAGCTACAGTTCTGCAGCTACCTGTGGTGAGGTCTTGTCCGAGACATAGTAAGATTATTCTTACTTTTTTTATATCTAAAAGATCTTCAAGGACGAATGCATTTTAGGGTGAACAGTATTTCTTTTCTGTTAACAAGAGAATTCTGACATAGAAGCACAACAAGTTGGGCACACACCGCCAAATGGTCATTTGACTCCCTATTTGGTGGTCAATCGCCCATATCGGAGTTGGTATTTACTTGTACATACCATTTGAGACATCGTCACAAACCATGGCCAAAATGTACAATTTTTTCCCATTCTGGCCATGGTTGAATGAGAAGAGATTGTTTTGTAGATCATTAAAATATTGACCAATGTGAGTAAAGCATAGTCGGATAATGAAATTTGATGCGACCTTTCAATATCCAATCGCAGTGTACGAAATATTTCTTGTATACCATTGATCTCAATTGTTGATTTCAATTGCGATGAAAACAAAACCCATCACTCATGACTGAATATGACGTTTCAATAGCGAGGCATAAATATTTAAGATTACACTTTTTGTGACTAAGCAGCCATGGGTAGGAGAGAGCTGTATATGCGGACTCCGGACCGTGGCTTGAGACGATGCATTTGGGAGAAAAAAATAATTTTGCAGACTGTAATAAATATGCGAAGAATGTGTAAGCTTACTGATAGAAATTCAAAGGCCTGTAACTAAAATTTCCCGACTAAAATGCCATTGCGCTTTTGCGATATTTTAATATAAATTGGATTGAAATTAAAAAAGACCACCATTTGGTCAGTTAAACGATAGGGGCGATTGACCACCAAACGGGGTCAAATGACCCTGCACTGGCTGCATTCGGCAGTGTGTGTACAACCTGCATAATGTCATCATAAAATATGGAACATACTAAAGACCTGATATTTGACCTGATGAAAAAATATTTCATACAAATTATCAATTTAAACATTACATTTCATATTTCTGGGGCAGTGTTTCCATTAACGCATATTTCTGCATATTTTACACAGAAAAATTACTTTTTACCCCCAAAAACATCACCTAAAGGGTCATCATGATGCAGACAAAAAAATATGAAAACAAATTTTAAAGATCCAGTTCAATATTGATGCCTTAATAGAAGAAGATATTTAACATGTTTAATTTACATTCTGGACAACTTTCTAGGAATTAATCATTGCTTTTAGTTTAATTTCAAAGTGGCAGGGATTGAAATCGGCATTTCCAAGTCAACAATCTATAAAATTCTTTTCTATGATCTATCTAATTCTTAACAAAACCGGAAGTGCAGTTAAAAATGGCACTTCAGCATGTTCAGTCTTACATCGGCATATTTATATCAGCTTGGCTTTGTCAAAAAGGCTAATTATGGTAATAAAAAGGTGAGGAAAGTTCAAATCATTAATAAACAGTTTAGTAAAGCAGTCAACCACTTTCAGTTGTTATCTTTTGATTGAAGTATTCACGAAACCCTAATCGGCAGTATGACATGAGACCCAGCTGTTTAACACAGAGGAGACCTGGTGTAATCGGTAAAATGTGACAGTGTACCGGTAAATAAAAGAAGTATAAAACCAGAATATATTTTGACCCTCAAAAAATCTTTTTGACTCCCAAAAGTTTATATCAAAGGGTCATAATGACCCTTGGTTAAAAAATTTAGCAGAAACACTGTGGGGCAAAAATATTAATGATAGTAGCTAATACTATACTAAAATACATTTTAAGTGGATTATAATATGATTTTTATGCTATGTATTGAGGTATATTCACAAAACTTGATGACCTGATATTTTGAATGACCTGATTTTTTTTTACTTTACAGACCTGATATTTTTAAACCAATAAAATTACATCCATATTACTTTACCATCTACAATGAACCTTTGAATTATAGCGAGCGCAGCGAGGCGGCGCGAAGCGCCGCTCGCGTAGCGAGCTCAATAGACTAACGTGTACGAACGGAGGAAATTCGGGTTGAAATCTGCACATTGTTCCAAGAAATTTTTATCTGACCGCGTGAAAAAATTCTAAAATCCCAGTAATCCTTTTCGGTGCATAGCAACCAGAAGGCTAAAACAAAGCAACAACTTACTTGAAAAAAAAATTACAAACAACGTTTTTATGCAATATCCTTGCCACAAAATTATCGTTTGCGTATTAAGTCTGCAAGACTTTTTATTTGACGTCATACTTTCGTCACTTAAACGGCTCGGGTATTTCCGATTTTTTCGGAAACTTCCGAAAAGTTCGGAATCTTGATCCCGATTCCTTTGGAAATAAAATAAAGCTGTGTAAAGGTTTGGATATCCAATAACTGCGCTCGCCCCAACGGTCACACCGTAGAACATATTAATTTTTTTCTTTTTCAAACCTGTATACTGTATAGCTGAATCAAGTTTTATGCGAACAGGTGAATGTTGACATTTTTGAGTCCACTTTTTCTCACAGGAAATACGACGAGGCTACGAAACAAACCAACAAGGGATAGTTTACGGGTGCATTATTTTTTCCCGAAATCCTTCATTTCGCGTGATTAACATTTTTCTGGAAAAAATGTGATTTGGTAAAGGAAATTATCGTTTTAGATTTTTTATATTGGGTGAAATAAGATAATTATCACACCCATAATGATATACATACGGAGGCAGATCGAGGGGGGGGGTGCTTAATTTTTATTACTGTCATGACTTTTATAATATATTCGAAAGGGCATTAAGAGCATCTTTCGACCATGTTTCGACTTGATGTCAAGAAAAAAAACCTAAAATAAAAAAACATAGAACACAAAATAAAAAATATAATTTAGTAAATTAAATTTAAAGACAAATTAAGCAAGAGGCTTTTTGAAAATGACCATATTTTTTTTCCATTATCATATATTAATACCCGAATTTTTTAATGTCCACCGCTTTCGCGTAATCTCATTCGTCTGTCGGTCTGTCACAAAAACTTCAAGTTAACCTTGTCATAACTATAGAATGAGAAGAGATAGGGCTCTCATATAAACGAGAACATATTATACCTTGATAAGTCCTTTCAAATATAAGCATATGATTTTAGACCCCGTGACCTTAACCATGAAGTTTGACCTACTTTCAAAAATTTTAACATTACTTTAAATTGCTCATAACTTTGGAAAGCGAAAAGATGAAGCTTTCCTATCAAATACTGATGTATATTACCTGTGACAAGGCGTTTCTAAATACACTATGATTTTTTTACGTTGTTATCTTGACCTTAGGTCAATCGAGAATTTTAAGGTGCCAAAAATCATAGAATGCTCGGAAATACCTTGTCACAGGTAAAGCACATGTCAAATATGAAAGCCCTTTCTCTGTTCAATCAAAAGTTACAAGGGAAAAACATTTTTGAAAAGTGGGTCAAACGTCAAGGCTGTCAAAAGTACATACTGACAGACGAATGAAATTTAATGTCCCCTCGCTTTAGCGAAAGAGATATGGCTTCATATTATACATGTGTATTGCAAGAACTTTTTAAAAATATACTCTATAATTTTTGACCCCATGACCTTGAAGTTTGGCCTACTTTAAAAAAAAATTAAACATTATTTTGAATTGACCATAACTTTTGAATGAGAAGAGATACTAGTAAGGCTTTCATATTAAATATGTGTATTAACTGTGACAAGACTTTTCTAAATACATTATGATTTTTGACCTCCTGACCTTGACTTTGAAGTTTGACCTACTTTTCAAAAACTTTTACCTTGGTCATGACTTTTGAATGAGAAAAGATAGGGCTTTCGTGTATAGCTTTATTGAGTTACATAAATTCATAATAGTTCGATAACAAAAATATTTTTATGAAGTTTTTGTCCCATGCTTTCGCAAAAGCGGGGGGACATTAAATCTCATTCGTCTGTAAGTCTGTCAGTCTGGACCTGGTAAAACTGAGTTATCCAGTAACATTAAAACAAAACATTTTTGAATATTTTTCCTTGTTAAGCTGATGAACGTCCTGGATCACGTGGTGAAAATTGGGAAATCAGCGGTGGATAGTCCTCACTTTGAATATGACAGTCTCTGGAGGAATGCTTCTCTGTGTATAGTCATCATATAATAGTTCTCGTGTCATAAGCAGGTTAGATCATGGAAACGCAAGTATAAATGTAGTTACAGATCTTAGCCTTTAAAAAATTGCATTATTTTAGTAGGTCTGATTCTG
>NW_026935605.1:0-67190 GCF_032062105.1 Saccostrea cuccullata
AACTTCAAACTTTGCGGCTTGGTAGAGCTTATAATTGGAGAGGTGCATCAGGTATACCAAATTTACCGGAAATGACGCACGTCGGCGCTGCTTTAGCCCGAAAATTGACCTATCACTAATTTCAAAATTTCTCAACCCCTTTTTCTTCATATCTTTTTGCCTAAAAAATATAAAGTACAAAAGATGTGTAGAATTTCAAGATCTTTCAATTGATATCTCGAAAAAAGGGCTGGCTCCTAAAATTAAGGGCCTAGAGGGGCCGAAAGATTTTCCTTTATATCTCAAAAAGTATTGAGAATTTTTAATACGTCAAATAAGCAAAGTTGTTTAAAATGTCAAGCTTTATCTAATGAAGTCGTCAAAATACGTCCGGCATCGTCACTTCCGGTCACACCGGACGTTATCCAAAATTGCCTATTTTTGCTGTTCTTGACAGGTTTTTGGATATCATATGTCACTAGAAAGCTTAAATCTTAATTTTCCGTCCGTCAACGTCACTTCCGGTCAAACCGGAAGTAGCCAAAATGGCTTAATTTAGTAATAATTAACATAGATTTGGAGAATTAAACAATTTTTGGACTTCATTTCTCTTTTTTTTTAAATGAAAGTTACTTCCGGTCAAACAGGACGGAAGACCTACTCGTTGCTTTGCAACGAGCTCGGATTTGTATTCTTACATTTTCGTATTGACCAAATTTTGGAAATTTTTGTCCGGTCCATTTCTCCAGAACAGCTTAAGAAATGAAAGTTTACCGTGTCAGATATCATAGATCATGACTTGAAGATGTGTCGAAGAACATCTTTTCCGTCGTCAATTCTTCCGGTCGTCACAAAAAAGGAGATAAAAAGTCAATTTTTTAAATTTCTTTGTCTTTCTTTCTATCTTTTTCTGTGATATTCATGGCATAAGTAAAGCCCCATTTTTGCTGATTTAACGTATAACCAGTTTCTTGATTTGATAAAGAAGAAATTAAATATCTTTGAATATCATAGAACTTTCGCAAGCGTAGGTTCAACGTTTCCTTAAGCACTAAAAAATATTCATTTCATTTCATTTTCTTATAAATAGACTGCGCGGGTAGTACAAATTGTGCCATTGTGCAGGTAAGGTCATCCCCGGGATTGGGGATGGGCAACCTGTAGAAAACCTTCGCTGGTTCCACCAGAGTCGAGTTTTTAGCAAATAAAATGTATGAAACATATGTCACGTATGTGCATCTTATACCCAGCCCCCATTTTTTTTTTGAAAACTGTAAGAAACCTAGCCCCCACCTTTCTCACTTATTGAATGCTAATTCCGCTTTAATGTTTTACATTCTACATAAAATGACCTTGACATTCATATAACATAATTTTCTCTTGAAGTTAAAAAAATGATAAGGCTTAATTCTTTCTACAAAATAATGTTTTTTTAAGTCTAGATGAAATCACAATCAAGCGCGCAACCAGGGAGAATTAGCAGATATAACATGTACAACTTACAAGTATACGTGCCAATAGTTTCTTTCATAAAAAATTAGTTCCCCTAATGTCATCTGATAATTTGCTATCATTTATTCAATTAAGTTGTTTTGTCTAAGAATTTAAATTAGCAAATTTGATTTTTTATTATCGATGAGAAAATAAAGATTGTCAGCTGCATTATATTTCATTTCGTCTTTTTAATATCTATTATTTGCATATGAATAATGTCATTAAATAATAAAGAAGAAATCAAACGATCTATTTGTATCTTTTTTCGTGTAATTCATAAATCCTTGGGGGTGTCCAATAGCTGTGCGATGCCCTCACCGACTACAGTAAACAAAACATTCATTACGCATTTCGAAAATCATGATTCCGCTGAACTAAGAAAGTTTACACTTTTATCATCTTTTATTATTATCAACCATGTCCAATGCAGGGATGCTCGAGCTTTTAAAGAGGAAGTTTTAGGAATTATTTTGCGTCAGCCATGATTCTGACGTTAACCCAGACAATGCATTTTGTAATTAGGGTTTCCGTCTTCACTTTTATTATTATTGGTTTTATGTGACTAAATAAACCTTTTTCCTGATTTGTAATTAAGATATGATATTTAGGTACAAACAGTCTTTCCTTGTCTACAGAAATGATTGTTTTAACAAATACGAATCGTCATTGCATAGCAACGCTTGTATGTTTTTCCTTTTCAAGCAATTTTTCAATATATTCAAAATGTTTTTACCTTAATTACTAACTTTACTAATATTCCTTCAAATATTTGTCAGTTTTTACATTTAAATTTAGGTACATGTGGAATGTTTCAAGAAGGAATTATTTTATTCAAATATTTCAACTGATTCTGAAGATATCAAACATGTAAGAGATTATGACTTTGTACCATTTAGGATAAAAGGGGCATAAGATGTAAAAAAAAAAATATCAACAATTTTACTTACTAATTTTTACCTTTGCTGATACTTTGTGATTGCTTTAAAGAAATTCTCTGAAGATAATTCCAAATTACACAATTTTATTAAACTGCGAAAAAATATTCTAATAGAAGTGCAAATAAATGTTTTACCTGGTATAGGTCAGTCCAGATTACGTTGAAAACATCATCCTTAAGGACAGGATTACTTCCGGAAACATGAGAGTACTTATTTCTATATAAACGAATCCTCTCTATGTCGTCACTCTCCGTAATGTACTCCACTTTAGGTTCCTTTCCCCATCCATTCCCAGGAGGAGGAATGTCAGAGTAATTCCTCAACAATTTATACATGATAGATATGTCCATAGATAAGGATGTAACACTATTAGACCCACCTTAAAAGAACAAAAATATAAACAGCAACTAAAACAATGTATACTAATTTGCACAGTCTAATCAATAAAAAAAACAAGATTCTTCATTCGTTTCTTCAAGTTAGAATGCTTCCCTTTGATTAATTATATACACATTTAAAAACAGAAATGATTGGCTTACTATGAGAACTTGTTTAAAATTTTAAGAATATTTCAAAATCCCTAGGGTTGGGAGGGGGTATGTTGGGGTGTGTTGGAGGGTTAGGGTAAATTACATTGTTAAATTTCAGCAGAATCTATGGGTTCAAAAATTGTCTTAATTCTTTGCAAAAAATGTTCCAAACACGAACTTGTTGATGATTTCTTTAATTACAGTAAAGTAATGTCCCATTTATTTTAAAACAATGAAGGTTTGAACTGATATAGTTATGTAGTAAAGAACCAAAATACGGTAGAAATATTGTGTGACAAAATGCACTCATCTGAACTACTTGTGGCAAAAGTAAATGAAATACTACTATATCTAGCAAAGAGTAACTACGTGTGTATTTGACTGTACCGATGAGATGTATTCCCTTTCTTTTAAACATTAATTAATGCTATGAACATATACTGTACATGTATATCTATATGTAACCATTATTAATTAAATGGCAAGTACCTTCAGGAGGGAACAAAATCTCTAGTTGAGGTGGTTGGAATCGGAACTGTCCTCTTCTCATGTCTGTTTCATTATCTTTCAGAGTCTTTTCTAAACTCTCTTTTGGGAAGAATTTATCAAAGCAGATTCGTATAGCGTCAACTCCAACGTGCAACAACTTCATGATTTTGTCAAAATTTTCGCTGGACTCATCTATTTTAGTAATCAAGGTAGCATGAGGTATTAATTGTTATAGTTTACCCTTATAATGAACTCATTTAAGATTGTCATTCATGAAAAAATAAGAAATTAAATAAATTATTTCAAAACATTTTTTTAAAAAGTTTCATTAAGAAAGCATTATATCTTATTAATTAAATGAATTTTAGATTTGTGCATTAGGATTGTAAAATAAATAAGAAACCTGTAGAGGGTAATTCGATTGCTGTTGTGTCCTTCATAGGCTTTGTCAGTGTTGTTTTCTCATTTCCACTTTTATCTGTTTTAATCTTGGAGTCCTCCTCAGGAACCTTATATAATAGAAATATTGAAACTTATTCAAGATTCTACTACAAAGACAAAAACTTCAATTTCAGATTTAATTCATTTTGCATAACGAGCATTCCCGTGGAGCAATCATTGTTTGCGGGTGCCAAATGTTTCTAGATTTTCTTTAGTTTGCATTACCCCTTACATTTTATGCCCATGAAAAATATTGGGTCTTTATATAAGTCAGTTGAATTTTGCATACATGTTCACATATAATATATAAACATTACCAAAAAAATATGACACCTCCAAAAAGTGACCTTTTGGTCACCCACAAACATTGACCTTACCAGTACATGTAACAAGGATTCCACTGTGTTATAATTATTTGAACTACCATGTTCATTTACATATACCACGGTACCTGTTTCCAAAACTTTGTAATATATTTTCTGTATTGATGTAGTATTTCAGAGGAATTACCTGTTCCCAATATTTTTTAATATCTTCTGTGATGATACAGTGCTTTTTGTTTGCCGGACAGGACGGACACTGAAAGGTTGCTTGTGTAAACTTAGATTCACTTATGACAGAGCTTTCTTTGCTGTCACAAAATCCTTTGGATTTGCATTTGAATGCAACTTGGAATTCAGGGGTTTTATGGAATGTGTTGGAAAGGTTGTATAACATATGCTCAATTTTTTCTCTAACTTGATGACATGTTAAAACATCTAATTCTCCCTCTGCCACAAAAACTTGCAATTGAATTTCTTTTTGAGTCATTCCAAGCATGATGTTATGGTGCAAGTCTGGAAACACGAAAATAGTTACAGTCTGGTAAATGCATCCTTTGTCGTTATCAGCAAATACCTCCCAAGGAATCTGCATGCAAGTTGCTACAAGACGATGGAAAATTCCCGCAGGAAGAAAATCAAATGTGTAGCAGAGGATGGAGGAGGCAGGGTATGATGAGAAACATTCCACAGGAAACGGTACTTTGTTCATACAGGGAACATACCATTTGTTGTCACTCATTTTAGCTAAGAGCCCTAGTCTCTCCATGTAAAGCATAATGTCTTCTTTATGTTCGATGTACCCATTGTTGTTCATTTTCCATATAGCACAAAGCAGTGTTTCATCTAACTCCCCAGTTTCATTGAATTTGTCCCATTCTGCAGTAAACTCAAATAAATCCTCTTGTGCATGGTTTTTATCTGTTATGACATTTTTAAATGCATATGCAAACCACTGAACGTCAAGAATAACTATTTCTCTGAGCAATACTTGAGCAAAGTATAAAATTTCTCTTATATCATGGAAAAACTGCAGCATAACATTGATATCATCCATTTGGAGCTTTATTCCCTCTGGCAATGCTTCATTGAAAGCAATGAGTGCGTCTATCTTTAAAATCTTGAGTTTTTTCTTCTCCTGAAAGAATGTTTCAAACATAGCCCATGAGCGAGGAAGCTCTTCACCCCAGTGATCAAGTTTACCTACAACATCAAGGATTGACAGCTTGATACTCTCGATGCCTTCGTTGTCGTTGAATCCAATCGCAAATCGTCGCTTTACATTGAGATGTTCTTTCAGAGATTTATGCATTTCTAAAGTTTTCCATACTTCTCGGAAAAACAATGTTTTCTCCTGAAAAAAAGGATATGATTAAGAAACGTGTTTTCACTGCAATTATCTTGAGAAATTTATGATCTTATTTCTGCAGTGAGTGAAAATATTTGCATATTAATAAAACAGATTATGACCCTTCTTATCCTGTAAAGAACATTTTGAAACATTTTTCCTTTATATTTCATTGTCAGATGTAATAAGTTTTCTATTATGATCCTTTTCAATTATGAAGGCTTATCCAATCAAGGGTGATGATGGGTTTATTTTATCTTTTCTTTTTGTTTTTAAATAAACAAGTGGTTCGTGAGAAGAAAATGTTAAAACTAATCTCATTTTCTTTATCAGGGTTTAAAAAGCTGATGGCTTGAAGCGGAATATGGATTAGGGTTGGTGATTTATTAAAAAAAGAGTCAGGCCAAAGAGCTACAATTTTCACCTGAATCAAGATGGTTCTGATCTTTATTAACAGATTTTTCTTATATTCATACAGTCCCTGAAACGTTCTACTTTCCCACCTGAACGGTGAACGAACGCTGAACGAACGGTGAACAAACCGGAGCGAACGGTGAGTGAACGATGTGCGAACGGTGAACGCAACTTGGTGAACGATGTGTGAACGGTGAACGGTGAGTGAACGCAGAACGCGAACGGAGCGCGAAGGCTAGCGCAAAGTGAACGGTGAACGAACGGTGAACGCAAGATGAACGATTTATTCGGAATGCCTTCGGTCTTTTCCTTTCATTGAAATTATTCTTTTATTCTATAATTCAAATGTCATAAATATATATAGATAAACAATAGATAAACAAAAGAGAAATAAATAGATATATGAATAAATAATTAATAAAAAAAATCTGCACATACGAACAAGTATGTTAAAATCGATATTTTGATAACATGATTTTAATCGCCGTCAAACGTGTATTTGCTACCTTGTGTAGTTAAAAAAAAATTAATGTATAAAGTGAATAATTATGCTTTTTCTTTTAACTAATAAAATAATATTGACTTTAGAAGATAAAACTACTACTGAGATAAACAATAGATAAATAAATAAATTAATTAATAAATAAATTAATTAATTAATTAATCAATAAAAACATTTTTTTTTCTACACATACCTATGTTTAAATCGATATTTTAATAACATGAATTTAATCGCCATCTAACGTGTACATGTATTTGTTATCGCGTGTAGTTAAAAAATAAATTAATCTACTTATATATATAGAAAATAATAATGCTAATTCTTTACGCTAAAAAATAATGTGGACTTCTGACGATAAAACTACTACTTATAGAATGAATTAATTACAAAGTACGGGGTTGAAACACCGTACATGTATTTCCGTGCCAAAGCAATTCTGAGTAAAATAACGGATTTTTTTAAATTCACAATTATCTGTTGGCATTGACTGTTATCGTACAGCATAAAAATTCTCGTTTTATTTAAATTCTACTTCAAAATATTTTATATTTATGTGCCTTTTTATTCTTTTATGACGATTGGTCATTTTTTAGTAAAAAATGCCCCCCCCGGTAATATTCTACGACAAGTAGGGTATTTTTCACTGTAGAAAAACATTCCAAACCATTAATTCTACGAATTCACACACGTTGAAAAATGACCCTCATAGAAATTTGACCCCCCTATATTTTATACAATAAAACCTTGTATATGTGTCTCCTGCTTTTTTCATACTTTCAAATCCAAGTAGGGGGAATTTTTTTATGCAATCTTATCCTTTCCAACTTATATTCAATTGCACTATCTTAAACTAGCATCACAACCAATGCATGTATCTGGTATGGGTATATTTTTTGCTTGCAGAATCCCAATGAATATTTATTCATCGAGGAGCATAATTTATGATTATATATTTTGGGTTTTTTTCATTCAAAGGTTTATTTTCCGAAAATGGCATGATACGTTTCAAACTTAATCTTTTAAAATTCTTAAAAAAAGAAAAATAGCACAGAAGCAAGAAAAAGGGATATGTCCAGAGATACAGAACAGTATTCAATATCAAAGTCAATAAAACAATACAAAATAGGAGCAGAGCAAACACGGACCTCCGAACATCGATATCAACATTGTTTAACTATATAAATTCAATTCCATTGGCTCTTACCTTTAAACTTAGTACATATACATCTGTATGCATTTATTCTGCTTTAAAATACACACTTTTTAACTACCTTATATATTACTATACTTTTTACTTTATATACAGGAAATACAATACACATCAAGAAGTTCTTATGATGATATTACAAATTTCTCCAAAACTAAAAATTTACACCTGAGTGAAAAATAGTTCAACCTTAAGAGATATCTATAAATCAAAATAAAAACTTAAAAATCTCTTTTCAACACTTTCTAGCCCACAGATACGTGACCAATGGTTGCTTTTACATAACTTTTTCGGGTTTTTAAGACACTGGTAACCTGTGCAAATTAATGAACTCTTAGTTGTCATGCCCTTACTTCAAAATAAATTTCTAGCACATACCTCCAAAATTAATGTTAAACATGTTAAAGTAACAGGGGGAATTGTTGATTTTTTCCACAATGGATTAAATGTATCAGATCCATGTTAACGCCGCGTATCCAAATTGAGGGGTAATATGAAAACCCTCATTCATTCTGTGTTCAATAATCCGGAAATGAAAAAAAATAGATAGATTACATGATCAATACGTACTGGTCCTTGTCGACAAAGCAGGTAACAACATTGTCTTCGTTTGTATGTCTCATTAATTGTATTTTAGAAGAACTTTTAAGAATTAATTCTACAAGTGGTAATCCTACTTATACTCATACTTCCCTTTCTAAGGAAGAAATTCTTCAAAATTTTAGGTCAGTTTTAAATATTTTTAATATTACACAGAGCAAAAATAAATTTGAATTACCCGATATATATTGGATTCCGAACAAAGACACATTGCCGGTTCCGTTTTAAAGTTCATTCAAATCTCTTTTGTACTCCGCACTAAAGTATTGACTGTAAAAAAAATCTTAGTGTACTGCGCAACAATTATTCAAAAAGTGGTGTGAACCAGGATTTTTTTTTTATTTCAATGACAGCTGTTTTCTAATAAAACGGAACTTGTAAATTTAAAAAGGTCATTGGTCATTTGCAGAATTATTTTGTTAAAACACATTGCACACACAAGTACTATGAAGTTGACGTGAAAAAGATGCTTGAGTTACTGATCGACAATATCTGGGTTTTTTTTTTTTGAAGACCAGATATTCCACAAAAAATTGGTTCCCCTGGGTACCATTTGCACTCCGATATAAGTAAATCTATTTTTATATTCACTTGAAACAGAATTTGTGCGAAGTCTAATGCGTGAAAAAAAAAAATACTTGCTGTGGCCTTCAACTCAACATTTAGATATAAATATCGACGACGTATTGTCAATTAACAATGGTAATTTTCATTCCTATGTCGATACGATATATCCTTGTGAGCTAGCTTGAGATGAAAGATGCCACAGAGTCTGACACATCTGTCTGGATATTTTACTTGAAAAAAATTTTACTTGAAAAAAAACGTTAATGGTAGAAAAAATTAGGCTTAATGATAAAAATGACAAACTTTTCTATCGTCAAATGTCCTTGGTTATGCAGCGATTTACCTTCATCACCTGCAAAAGGATATATATTTAATTGATTCTATACGCAAGAGCATGCTCTACATATGAACAATTTCTATAAGAAGTAAATTATTGACAAGCAAGTTTAATAAATAAAAACAAGAATATCGGCAGTCTCATTTCCAGTGCATGATCGTTAATTCTATGTATCTGTTTAGCACGCGCAATTTATCAAATTGAAAAATTGCTGACTAATCTTACATGCTTTTTGTTGGTCCGTTAAAGGCCTCGAGTTTGCGAATTTACTTATTTCATTCGGCAGATATGACCGGTCAGCAGGGCATGCTCATTTCTCCATAAAAAAATGATTCCATCTCTGATGTTTACTTAAGAGGAGAAAATTTGCTCCTTTATATTTTGTATTGTTTTGCATGGGCTTTGATTTTTAAATGTTTACAATGCAATTCCCCTACCCCCCCCCCTTGAATAACAAGTCTTTAGTATACAGTGTAGAGATATTAAAAGTTCAAAATTGATTGTACACAACACAAGGTCTTCTCACAAAAATACACTTGTGAAATATATAGTTTTAACCAGTCATGGACATGGGCAAGGTTCAAGTTTTGCGGAAAAGATATACAAACAGACAAGCGGACAGGTAAAATGATTATATACCCCAGAAACTTCGTGTACAGGGGCAAAACCCCAGAGATTTCGTTTACGGGGGCATAAGTATATCATGTAAAGTAACAACTTTTTCATCATTTAAATTTTTTTTCTATTGGTAAAAAACTCATAAAATCACCATGTTTTTTATGTACATGATAGAACGGGGAAAACGATACTACATGTGCCTTGTTTTGGAAAGATGGGAACTTATTATTATTATTTTTTTTTAGTTAATCATGTTTTATGCTACAATTCCTATTTTGTTAACACTAGCAAACGACAAAAGACATTTTACAGGTTTTGAGCTAACCCCTTTTTTTTCCCTGTATCATACATATAGGTCAGAGGCAATTTAATTTAGTACTTATTTTTACAAATTAAAATCCCTATTTTTTTTAAGAAAAGTTTGAAACTTCATTCATAGAAAATCAAATATTTTTAATATACGATTTTTCTATTTTGGAACACTTTTTGGTGCCCGTTTTAAAAATATGGATAAAAAACTTTAAACTTTTGAAAAATTCTGTATCCAGGGTAAAATCAAAAAGATTCATTATTGATTAATAAAGGAATCTTTTCTCTCTGACACCATACTGTCAGCTAGAAATGACCCATACTACCCATAGTCCTCTGCGTCTCCGAACGCAGAGATCTGCGATTTGGTTTGGTACAAACGAACTCTGGCGGAAGTTTAGAAAGAACCTTTATAAGATTAAAATGGCAACTGTGGAAATTTATTTACTGGTATAAAATTTAATAAAAGTTCCTATGAATTCTCGTATTTTTGCTCTTATACATGTAGCCTCTGGGTTAAAACATTTTGATACCGTTTTCCTCTAGTGGAGATAAACAGTTTGTATCATTAATGCAAGGTATTTTATCGCTTTGATTTCGTTATCTTAGCTTAAAAGCTTTCAGAAACTAACACTTTAAAGCATAAGTCAGCTTGATATTACCCGCTTGCATATGACTAATAAGAATATTCCTTCTAAAATGAATTATTTTGGCATCAAAAATGACAGGGGGTCATTTTTCTACACAATTTTCTACAATGCACACGGAGAAATATGACCCCAAGGCCATGATTTCTACAGAAAAAGGGGTCATTTTTCTACGTAGAATATTAACCAGGGGGTCAAATTTCTACGTAGAAAAATGACCCCCAGTAAATACTACGGGGGTCACTTTTCGTCGTTACACCGGCCGTGATTATACTCGGTCAAGATGTTGGAAAGAGGCATTCATATTATTTGTAATACATTTGCGTCGATTAAATTTTCAAAACTAAATAAGTAATGTGTTGACATAATTTTTATTGAACAGAGAAATGTACGAGAGAGAGAGAGAGAGAGAGAGAGAGAGAGAGAGAGAGAGATAATCCCCTCGATTCTCAGATATATATTGTATCAAATAAAAAATTCTTATTATTTTTACTAAATATTCCAAGCAATAAAAGTAATCTTTTTCTTTTAGATTAACAAATCCATTTAACAGTAATCATTGGCTTTTATTTTTCATCTTCAAGTTCACACAGTTCACAGGATGTCCGTGCTACATTTGTAGTAGCATGCTTGTGCTGTCAATCAAAATAATTCGACACAGTGGAGATGTGGAAATCGCGTTTCACCGAACATGCCGAAGGCAAAGAGTCACTTAGTATTCCAAGAAATTTTAATATTTTTCCCTATCATTTCTAGATCTGATTTTTGCATTCCTGCAGAAAAAAAATAATTCGAATGCATACTTGGAAGGATTAAGTTTTAAATTGAATGTGAAACATATTCCCTGCCAATTTAGAATACTTCTGTCGGCGCAAATTTTATGCTAAAATACTATTGTTTAATGACTGTTTGACGTTGGTTTTAAGACTGATTTTCTTGTGTTACAATAAAAATTGAATAAATATTAAAATATACTGTAAAAACTCCGTAAGAATTTTATTTCGGAAAAAAGGGCACAGGGGGGGGGGGGGGGATCTTAATTATACTGAATGGCAAAAAACATATTTTTAGAAATATGTTTAGGTACGGTGAAGGAAGGAATTTTCCTTCTCTAATAATAGACTTTTTAAAACAGTTAGTCTTTTCTAAAATTTAAAACCACACCATCAATTTAATTATTTCTAAAGATATTTAATTAACTGAATATTTGCAGTACTGTTCATATTTCTCAAACCTACATGTAGTTTAAATGCGTGTAACTGTAGAAATAATTTTTTTTATGTATTCTTGTTCTGTAAAAGACTTAGATTAATTATAATACATCCATTAATAATTTTTCCTCTTTAAAATTACATCAAAGTGATGCCGTGCGTGAAACATTTGTACATTGCCCTTTTTTGAAGTTAATATTTTAGCATCGTTCTACATACATAATTAATGTATTAATTATTATTTTTCCATGGAAAATTCATGAAATAAGTAAAAGCTGAGTAATAATAATAGAAATATAAATATCTTAGATAATTTTTGCAATATCTAAGTTATTTAATTAAAAAACATGTAAATCCTTACCATCAAAAAGATAAGTCCTTTCACTTCGGAGTTCCGAATGACACTGAGGACTGAACGATAAGTGAACGGTGAACGCAAGGTGAACGCAAAGTAAACGGACCGAAGAGCGAACGGTGAACGGTGAACGCGAGCGCACGGTGAACGGTGAACGCAATACTGTGAACGAAGAGCGAACGGTGAACGCACGCTGAACGAACGGTGAACGAACGCAGAACGAACGGTGAACGAACGGTGAGCGAACGGAAAAATGGGAAAGTAGAACGTTTCAGGGACTGTATAACTAATAGCTTTTCAAGAAACTGGCCTTACTTAATATTCACTATGTTTCTGAAGTATTACTTGACTTCTGTTTATTTTTCCACGCTGGATTGTGACATATTGAATGAATAAAAAAGACATAAATAAGAAAAATATTGTTTTTAAAGATTGTTTATTAAAGGTATTATAAATATTCTTGTAATAAATGCAAGTTATTGAACATAGATATTAGAGAGGTTGAGATTTCAAACGTGTACGTGTACGGGTACGTCTAGTAGGGGAATAACCTAAATTCTGTGTGTATTACGTCATCAATTTTAGTGACGTCAAGATTGCTACACGTTCGTAAAACTTGTAGAATGGAATCTACACGTAAGTGAAAACGTGTAGCTTTAATAACAAAAATTGTTTAATTTAAGTGTGAAAATGTGATTGTTATACATTATATAGGATGTTTACTATCACGAGCACTTATTTTAACACTACTGTAACTAAAAAGCACTGAGAATCCAACAAAACCCTGAGGAAGTACTGAGTGGTACTGAGCCCGGTACTGAGAAACTGAGGAGATCCTGAGTAGCACTGAGGTTTTCACTGTGCATTCTTTCGTGCTACTGAGGAGCACTGAGGTTAGCACTGTTGCTACTGTGGAAGTACTGAGGGGTACTGAGGTCACTCTGAGGCCACTGAGCTGGTACTGAGTAGCTCTGAGGTTTAATACTGTGGCTACTGAGGTAATCCTGAGTGACACTGACGCTTTTTTTTTCAAAAACTTGCTATTTTTTATGAGTTTTATTGTAATCTAATGTTCAAATTTCTTTATTTTTAAACCCTTTTCAAATCAAAATGTGTAGGTTCAAGTATCTTCAAACTCCCCGTCAACAGTAAAACTAAAATTCGCCTCTTGTTCATTTAATTAATTTAATTATTTGTGTACTTTGTTTGAAATTTTCAAAAGGATTAAGTTTTCTATGCATATTTTATTAAGAAATTTGATAACTGATTTATTTGTCTTTGATATCAACCAATTAATTATAAAAATAAAGTATTTTTGAAATTTAGTTTTTGAGATTTATCCAACCAATGTTAAACATCATGATAAGTAGTAGTTCCCGTCTAATAAATCTCGATCCACACCTGAAAATTTGATAGGTTACGTATTCGTTGTGCAAATATAGGTGTCTTTAATGTTTCATTAACAAATAATTTGAAAATGAACATGTGGATTACTGAAAGTTTTAATATTTCTATATGCTTGCATAATAAAATGAACACCGAGAGCGGAAAATAAATATATATTATTATAACAGTAACTTGATCCGAAGGGCCGTATAACGTCGAGTTGACAGGCGCGGATCATCAGATCTAACAAGATGACAAGCGTCGAGTTTGATCTGATGATCCACGCCTGTCAATGAGGCGTGATACAGCTCTTCGGATCAAGTTACTGTTATAATGATAAATTTATTATATACCCCCGTATAACTAGCAAAATATAGTAGAAGAAAACTCTAGAGATCAATTGCATAACATTTATCCATAAAACAAAGCATAATAACAAGGGACTTTTTAACGCACAAGAAAAATAACGTCATATTTCTGCATACTACGTCATCAGTTTCAGAGAGTGGTGATATGGATTCAAAAAACAACATGTTGATGATCCGGAAAATCGGATCACGACGTCACGTGATAGCGTAAATTCAACAGTAAAATTGGGTGATACACATTAGGTATATAATAATACCGGTTTATTTTGCTTTAAGTCCGAGTTTTAATTCAAAAAAGTTTCATTTACTATTTATTTAGCATACGCGCACATGATTATAGAAAAACATGTGTAAAGATTGAATACTCATAAATTTAAACAAGAAAGTAGTTAGAATAATTAGGGGAGCTCTATGTTAAACCAGGGACCTATATACTAATATAGGTCCCTGGTTAAACACATGGCGCTAAAATTTGATAACTGTCATGTAGTTACTGAGAATTATAATATGATATCTAACACTTAAATCATAATTATGTTCATGGCTTAATTCACATGTACCGGGAATTTATCGTTGTCATATGTTTTCTTAAAGACATCAAATGCATTAAATGAAAATAAATTTGAACTCCGTTTTAAAAAACAGATCTTTTATTTATTTTTACTGGTTCTAATTATGCTGCAGTGTTTATTCGCTGTGATAAAGTCCTACTGCCGATCGGTTAGTGTACAGCGATAATAATTGTCACGAATGATTCAGTAGACCCCCTTCCTTTTATAAATATTGATACCCGTTTACAGGAAAATGAATTACTCGCTTATGTTCACCTTAAAATGTGACTTTTATCTTCTTTTCATTTTGAAAAATAACTACTACCATCAGATTTATATATATATATATATATATATATATATATATATATATATATATATATATATATATATATATATATATATATATATATATTTATAATAAAAAATCACAACACCGAAATAAACTCAACCGGTTTCATTTCCAATCTTCAGGAGTTTGACAATACAATGCTTAGTTACACAAAATCAACATTCATATTGTGACGTCATAAAGCGCCAATACTTAGGCGCGCTTTAGCAAAGTTCATTATGACGTCTTGATAATACGTAAGTAAGTTATTACGGGAAATTAGATTTTTTATACAAATAGCACAGTTATATTATGCGGGTAAAAGTATATTTCTTTAATGAAATATAATTATGCTGCATTTAAAACAGGTTTATGTCTGTTTATAAAATGTTTTTCTTTAGTTTCACGTTCTTTTTCTGTAGTATCCCTTCGGAATTTATAGAAAGGAAAAACAGTAAAATTGGGGGTTTTATTTTTGGCTTACGGCGGTACACTGGTATCTTGGTTCCCTAATTTGTTGTCGGTGCACGGTCATTCTGTGTCTCAGGGTGTCTCCTGTCTGGCCGATATAATTTTCACCACAACCGGCGCAGGTTATTACATAAATAAGATTCGAGCTGGTGCATGACATTGATGTTTTAATGGTAAATTCGCTTCCAGTTTTAAATTGAAATTTGGATCCCTCTGTCAGGTATGGGCAAGTACTGCATCTGGGCTTGTTGCATCTATTGATGATTGCTGGTTCATTGTTGTTAGTAGAAAAGGATGCTTTTGTAAGGATGGATTTGAGAGACGGACTTTGTCGTTTAATCTTAATGATCTGTGAAGTTTCTAATATTTTCTTCATGTCTGGATCTTCCTCTAAAATGGGCAGATTGTTCCTAATAATGCTGCAAATTTCCGGATTTCTTGGGTTATGTGTTGACACGTATGGTATGACATTTTTTGCCTGTTTATTTTTCACTGTAAGTAGATCTTTTCTTTCTTGAGATTTGGCTTTGTTTATTCCGTTTTCAATCAACTGTTTAAGATAGTGCCTTTGTTTAGGAGTAGTTCTTGTAGTTCTGTGAGCCGAGATTCCAAGATTTCTGCATCGGAAATTATTGTACAAAGACGTCTGGCTAAATTGTATGGGATATTATTCCTGGAGTGTCTAGGGTGACAAGAGTCAAATATTAGGTATTGTTTGGTATCTGTTATTTTGTAGAAAGCATCCGTTATTAAACGGTTTTCTTTTTTAAAAACCATTACATCGAGAAAGGATAACTTATTTCTATCCGATTCCATGGTGAATTTCAAAGTCGGGCTCAGGGTAGTGAGAATATTAAAAAATTCCATTAGTTGATCCTCACTTTTGTCCCATATGACGAAACAGTCATCTAAGTAGCGTATCCACGACTTCCTTATAAAATTTTCAAAGTCCTGCCTGAATTTTTCTTTCACGGTTAAATACAGTTTTTCTTCTAGGAATCCTAGGACAAGTGTAGCATAAGTTGGCGCAACTTTGGTTCCCAATGCCGTGCCTAATTTTTGTCTGTAGACTATGTCATTAAAATGCATGAAATTATTTTCCAAGATTAATTGAAGGCTTTCTAAAACAAAGTTTTTCGGAAATCTGTCATTCAAAAGACTAGGAAATCTGTCTATCCAATGTTCTATTGCAATGAGTCCAAGATCATGTGGAATGTTAGAATAGAGATTGGTGACATCAAATGAAACCAAAATGGTTTCAGGGTTGACTTTCTCAGGAATTGTATTAAGAAAATCTACTGTGTCTCGTATATAACTTTGAACTTTGGTAACATACGGTTTCAATAATATATCTAATAGATTACTTATCCTGTGAGTTTCACATGTTGGTCCCGCAACTATGGGTCAAAGTGTGAGATCAGCTGGACTTGCAACACTTATGTATGTTGATCCGGAAATTTTACATTCATCTTTAATTGTCTGGCTTTTATGTATTTTTGGCAAACCATAAAAGTTACTGGTTTTAATGTTAAATGACAAAAGATATGCGGTTTCCTTGGCAGTAAGTTTTTGTCCGTATTCATCTATGATAGTCTCGAGTTTTTCCATAACCTTCTAACTTTCGTATGTAAGTTGTTTTTCATAGTAAGAACTATTTTTTAACACAGAAAGACACATTGATTTATAATATTCGCGATCCATTATTACTACAGCGCTCCCTTTATCCGCTTCCTTAATGATAATGTTTTCATCATGTCTTATATTTTCGATCGCATTCCATTCTAATTTGTTCAAGTTATTTCTGGTAGTATTATTTTTTCTGACGCATTGTTCGACAGGAAAGGTTTTCACTGTATTAATAAATTTATCTAAGTTTAGGTTCCTACCTTTAGGTGGCATAAAATCACTTTTATTGGCTACAATAGATTCGTCATCATTTTCCATATCTAAGAAAAATTCAGCAAGTCGTAATCTTCTACAAAATGCGTCCGTATCATTTGTAATTTCCTCCATGTTTTTAGAGCGTGGCGTAGGGGTAAATTTTAATCCCTTCTCGAGAATTTTAATTTCAATATCCGTAAACATTCGACTAGATAAATTAATTACTTTTGGTTCGTGTTTTTGGTCCGGTCCTTTGTTTTGCGCTACGTTATTTTGTTTTGTCTGGGGCCATATCCTAAAAAAGAATTTCCCGGCGTTGTATAATTTTTTCTTTGTTTCCCGTGTTGCTTGTATGGTCGTTCGTGAAAGGGAATCACTGGGCGTCCTTGGTTTCCGTTGTATGTCCTAGGATTACTGTTTGACGGGTAATTGAAATTGTTTGAGTTGAAATCTGTTGTAGATCGGTAATTCCTTGATTCAGGTCCACTTTGTTTTTTGAGATTGGTATTTCCTGATTTCATGAATGGATTTTTATCTTGATGTTCCTGTTGAAATTGTGCTGCATATTTTTGGAACAATGCTTCTGATTTTATCCATCGTTGTATTGATTTTTGTTCTTCTAATAAACATTCATCTTCCCACATGCGCTTTAATATGTTTAAAGCTGATTTGGGTATCTTATTTCCAAAGAATGTAAGGACTTGGTTGTCAATGGATTGATATTTGTCCTCATTATATTTTGCCCGCATCTGTAGTAGATCTATTTCTGCTTTGAATTGTTCTAAGACTAACCTTTCTCGTCTTACTCTCTGGTTTTCTGGCTCTCCTTTAATTGTCGGAATTTGTAATTTCCGGGAAATTCTTTTTTAGGATATGGCCCCAGACAAAACAAAATAACGTAGCGCAAAACAAAGGACCGGACCAAAAACACGAACCAAAAGTAATTAATTTATCTAGTCGAATGTTTACGGATATTGAAATTAAAATTCTCGAGAAGGGAATAAAATTTACCCCTACGCCACGCTCTAAAAACATGGAGGAAATTACAAATGATACGGACGCATTTTGTAGAAGATTACGACTTGCTGAATTTTTCTTAGATATGGAAAATGATGACGAATCTATTGTAGCCAATAAAAGTGATTTTATGCCACCTAAAGGTAGGAACCTAAACTTAGATAAATTTATTAATACAGTGAAAACCTTTCCTGTCGAACAATGCGTCAGAAAAAATAATACTACCAGAAATAACTTGAACAAATTAGAATGGAATGCGATCGAAAATATAAGACATGATGAAAACATTATCATTAAGGAAGCGGATAAAGGGAGCGCTGTAGTAATAATGGATCGTGAATATTATAAATCAATGTGTCTTTCTGTGTTAGAAAATAGTTCATACTATGAAAAACAACTTACATACGAAAGTAAGAAGGTCATGGAAAAACTCGAGACTATCATAGATGAATACGGACAAAAACTTACTGCCAAGGAAACCGCATATCTTTTGTCATTTAACATTAAAACCAGTAACTTTTATGGTTTGCCAAAAATACATAAAAGCCAGACAATTAAAGATGAATGTAAAATTTCCGGATCAACATACATAAGTGTTGCAAGTCCAGCTGATCTCACACTTTGACCCATAGTTGCGGGACCAACATGTGAAACTCACAGGATAAGTAATCTATTGGATATATTATTGAAACCGTATGTTACCAAAGTTCAAAGTTATATACGAGACACAGTAGATTTTCTTAATACAATTCCTGAGAAAGTCAACCCTGAAACCATTTTGGTTTCATTTGATGTCACCAATCTCTATTCTAACATTCCACATGATCTTGGACTCATTGCAATAGAACATTGGATAGACAGATTTCCTAGTCTTTTGAATGACAGATTTCCGAAAAACTTTGTTTTAGAAAGCCTTCAATTAATCTTGGAAAATAATTTCATGCATTTAAATGACATAGTCTACAGACAAAAATTAGGCACGGCAATGGGAACCAAAGTTGCGCCAACTTATGCTACACTTGTCATAGGATTCCTAGAAGAAAAACTGTATTTAACCGTGAAAGAAAAATTCGGGCAGGACTTTGAAAATTTTATAAGGAAGTCGTGGATACGCTACTTAGATGACTGTTTCGTCATATGGGACAAAAGTGAGGATCAACTAATGGAATTTTTTAATATTCTCAATACCCTGAGCCCGACTTTGAAATTCACCATGGAATCGGATAGAAATAAGTTATCCTTTCTCGATGTAATGGTTATTAAAAAAGAAAACCGTTTAATAACGGATGTTTTCTACAAAATAACAGATACCAAACAATACCTAATATTTGACTCTTGTCACCCTAGACACTCCAGGAATAATATCCCATACAATTTAGCCAGAAGTCTTTGTACAATAATTTCCGATGCAGAAATCTTGGAATCTCGGCTCACAGAACTACAAGAACTACTCCTAAACAAAGGCACTATCCTAAACAGTTGATTGAAAACGGAATAAACAAAGCCAAATCTCAAGAAAGAAAAGATCTACTTACAGTGAAAAATAAACAGGCAAAAAATGTCATACCATACGTGTCAACACATAACCCAAGAAATCCGGAAATTTGCAGCATTATTAGGAACAATCTGCCCATTTTAGAGGAAGATCCAGACATGAAGAAAATATTAGAAACTTCACAGATCATTAAGATTAAACGACAAAGTCCGTCTCTCAAATCCATCCTTACAAAAGCATCCTTTTCTACTAACAACAATGAACCAGCAATCATCAATAGATGCAACAAGCCCAGATGCAGTACTTGCCCATACCTGACAGAGGGATCCAAATTTCAATTTAAAACTGGAAGCGAATTTACCATTAAAACATCAATGTCATGTACCAGCTCGAATCTTATTTATGTAATAACCTGCGCCGGTTGTGGTGAAAATTATATCGGCCAGACAGGAGACACCCTGAGACACAGAATGACCGTGCACCGACAACAAATTAGGGAACCAAGATACCAGTGTACCGCCGTAAGCGAACACATCAGAAACTGTGCCAAAAATAAAACCCCCAATTTTACTGTTTTTCCTTTCTATAAATTCCGAAGGGATACTACAGAAAAAGAACGTGAAACTAAAGAAAAACATTTTATAAACAGACATAAACCTGTTTTAAATGCAGCATAATTATATTTCATTAAAGAAATATACTTTTACCCGCATAATATAACTGTGCTATTTGTATAAAAAATCTAATTTCCCGTAATAACTTACTTACGTATTATCATGACGTCATAATGAACTTTGCCAAAGCGCGACTAAGTATTGGCGATTTATGACGTCACAATATGAATGTTGATTTTGTGTAACTAAGCATTGTATTGTCAAACTCCTGAAGATTGGAAATGAAACCGGTTGAGTTTATTTCGGTGTTGTGATTTTTTATTATAACAATACGTGTGTGGATTTATATTATAAGTTTTTTGGAATATATATATATATATATATATATATATATATATATATATATATATATATATATATATATATATATATATATATATATATATATATATATAAAGTCTCGACAAACCATACTGTGAACTTTTTTTTATTTGATTTATTAAAAAGAATTTATAGGAAACAATTATTTAGTAAATAATTGTGTATACATGCAATGTATTTTTTTTTAATTAAAAGAAGACTTTTATTCAAACACAGCACCGAATTCATGAATATTGTATACAAACGGCAGCGCTTTGAAGTACCACACTGGCGCTGACTGGTAACGGAACCTCTGTGAAGTACTACACAAACGGAAGCTGTGTGAATTGCGCAATGCAGTAGCGAGAAACAAGACAATAAGTGTCACTTCAATATATATATACAGACGGGCACCTGCCGGATATCACTAGCAGTCAGTTACGCAATGTTGACCCAACATGTAGACTCAGAGGACACCCTCAGACCAGCCCGGCCCCTCTTTTTCATTCTTTCTCACACACTTTAAAGAAATCTAATTAAAAAACACAGAAAATTAAATTTTTATCAGTCTGAGATTAAATTTGCGATGCATTTATTATTATTTTCTATATAATCCAACTGGGTTTCAAAACTATATTTATTTATTTATTTTATTTTTGATACATGTATTTTTATCTCTACTAATCAGATCTGTTATAAACAAATATCTAAAATTACAGTGTTCGTAATTAATTAGACGTTTCTGTAAGCGATAGACATTATAATTCATTATCCCAAGACCCCCTTCAAAATAAAGAAATAAACCAAACTAATCAGAAAGAAAAACTGATTAAAAGATTTAATAGTAATGTTACCAAAATGAAAAAAAGAAAAGAAAAGTAAAAAAGGACACGAGGCTTGTATGTTCTTTTATAATTGCCTTTCATGTTATATCAAGTATACAGTATGAAGTGTTTGGAATTAATTTGTTGAATGTACAAATTTCTCTTCAACAGCCTTATACATGTATGTACGATGTACTTAAAAATTTGTCAGAAGTTAGGATTTATTTTCTCTCAATGCAATTCAGGAAAGGTCGCGTGATTCACTGTTGTAAACAATCGGATGTCACCGTAAATTTCGGACATCAGGAACGAGTATCAAAATACTTTATTTTCAGTGATGGTTTGGTAAAGATTCTTAACCGGCGATAATTAACGGCATATCATTTTTTTGTCACAGATACTAGTATTTGTTCTTGAACTAGTATGTAATATCAGTAAATGGACAGTAAAGGGCCTAGTTGTAATAGAAATACAAATCACATGTAGTATAAGAAAAGCATAAAAATTTGAAAAAAAAAACGCATAGTAGTTTCATGCAGTCCTATGTGTATTGTACAACCATCTGAGATTTACGGCAAATTTACAAAGTGAATGAAAAAAAAATGCATTCCACTTTAAGAAAAAAATTAGTATGACCTGATTATTGGCAAGCGAAAATATCTATTCATCGATTTATTTGATAAGACAGTTCTCGAAAATAAATGAGTAATATTACAAGGTAAATCCAGTGAAAATTAATTTTGAACAATAGTTTTTGTAATTGATTTTTTTTGTAAAAGGGGAGGACGTTCTTAGTTTTCAGAACTTGTTTCCGATTCTTTCTTGTAACATCTAAACAATAAAATATTTTTAAACAAGCCAAGCGGTAACTTCATATAAAATCTGACATTTCAGGTAGTAAGTACACGAGCACCTAATCCGATGCTTGCAGAGAATCACGTGTTTAACATGTTAAAGCCAAGTATTCATGTGACCTTGACATAACATAAAAATAAAATTTAAAAAAGTAACAAATAAATGAAATGACAGACCGTGTAAAGTATCGCTTGTGCATTTACATGTAAGTTGTATATCATCTTTACTTTAATCACATCAAACAGAACAAAATGTCTACCGGTATTATACATTGTCAATGAACTGGAGGAGAGGGGGGGGGGTACTGCATGACTGACGCAGGTCTGCACAATGTGTATATCATGCGCGGCCTAAAAGTTAGAGTTCAATGCACAAAAACTTCTTTTGCAAAGAAAATTTACCTTACACGTATTAATTTTAACATTTTCAAGAGTCAAAGAGAAACAATTACGAATTAATGTATATTCACTCGCACAGCAAGATTTTCATACACTTCTGGTAATTGAACTGTTGTAATTGCATTAATATATTTTACAGGTTTAATTGGCGAATGCTTAAAATTAATTGGCGAATGCTTAAAAGATTTAATCTCTATCTGTATTATGCATAATTGTCATGGAAGAGTTTTCATTTTGAATTCAAATGTAAACCTTTCAATTAATCAATTAAGTACATGTATGTATAAGGCTGACAATCTATAAACTTACGCAAAGCTGTGAACCTATTAATACCGGTAAATAATATGACTGTACATATAGTGTTAATGAGGGGGTTGGGGGTATTTTCCTGATAATGTATCAGAAATTTAGAAATAGAAGTCAATAAACAAGAAAAACATTTTCTTCACTGTTACGAATGCAGTACATTTTGCATATACGGAATTTCGATGTACATTTTGTATACATCTGTCAACGCATGTAGCTCATCAATATTATAGATAACTTTTTAATGATTGACAGTCGGTAAGTATGCATTACTTATTGATCTTGACTTGGGTAGATTATTGCGTTGTTGACATTAAATCGTCAAACACTAATACTGTACATTGTACCACAATGAGGAACAGCTAAAGTCGGGTTAGCATCGAATGTCGGACAGTTTTCTCTTTTCAGAATAAAATCGTTTCTAAATTTAGTGTCATGTGTATTTTTCTTTCAGTATCTCCGTCTACAGGATGTTTTTGGGTTGTTTCGTACATATATAGTCGTGAAAACGTTTGAAATAATGTCTTATATTTGCAGGATACATACGCATCTCATGGATCCGGATAAAATTCGCATGCGCACTGAGCGCGCACCTGTCGACAGTGACCAAGTTATCCTTGGCGAAATCTTCAGTTTGCCGTCGATACTCTGTGATTGCCAGTATATTTTGTAATTAAATCATATTTTTACATGATAAATATTAATTATTCCCATAATAATAACTTTATGGTGGATATTTATTTATAAAACTATGAAAATTAAATTCTCCGACTTTAGATACTATGTCATTTAAAGTCGGAGAGAGGAGAATTTAAAGTCGGACAGCACATAATATTGAATAAATTGTATTTTAATCGCCATATTTTAAAAAATCAGAACAATTTATTATAATGTTATTAAACTTACTGGCAATTTAAGAGTATTTAAGCTTTTGTAAATCAAATTCTGCCGATTCGCTGCAACATTTTGGAAGGAAGAAATAAAAAAAAAACGTTTTATCACTTACCTGATAGAATTTGTTTCATTTCAGAAAAAAAAAACAATGAAAAACACGTAAAGCAAAAACGATCTCATTAAATTTTAACAGCAACAGACTGATATATTATTGCAGAGAAATGAAATACTGTATACATAAACTGAGGAAAATAAAAGAAGGGGAAAGAAAGAGAAGACAAGAAAATCTATTAAAAAAAATCAACAAATTTTTTTTTCGTGGCTTTATTTGAGTGTCATGTTTATAACTCATCACTCATTCAGGATAAAGAAAGATTTCTTTCTTGAAAATAAAATAAGTTACAGATTACTGATTCTAATGAAAAGATAGTGGGGTATATAGTTTTCTGACTATAACAATTTATATAGAATGGGGTTGATTTTGGGGACAATATAAACAAAAAAAAAATTATTCACACGATAACCCATGGGTTTATAGATTATAGATCGCAAAATACATGCACTATGTGCTAATTTAAATTTCTTGGTATATAAATGGAAAAATCGAAATAATCCACACGATTATAAAGTATATTATACATAAAAATAACTAAATGTTCACGAAACTTTTCCCGGTCACTTGGTATCATTTTTCTAAGCTGGGGAGGGGCTAGAAAATTAAATTTAAAAAAAAATCAACTTACCTGAGTGAAAAAAGAGAACGACAAGAAAGAAGGAGTGGGTAATGGTCCAAACTCAAAGAAAATTCTATTTTGGAGGTTGATGGGAGGATAAGTTTCATTTTATTACATCTTTCAACACCGAATTTTATTCATACATATTACCAGATTACCCTGATTTGACGTTAATAGAAAGGTAGAGGTGGGATAAACAGCCTTTCAATGAATTTGAATTTTCAATAGTGTAAAGTAAATGTTTTGGGGGAAAGTGAGGGGTCAGCCCCCACCCCCACCCCCTGATACTTTGTGCATGCTCCACTTCGATTTAACATGCATTCTCTGTAAGCACCAAAAAATCTTGGAAACGACATGTCTCCGATTTTGATGAAATTTGCACCACAGGTGCACCTTGGTAGTCGTGAAAACAAAACCAGCAAATATGGTGTTAGAAGTTTCCCACATGCACCCGGTTGCCATGGAGACGGATCCATTGAATTTGGCCATTTTCGGCCATTTTTGACCAAACAAAAGCATGAAAATTGAGGAAATATGAATGCATTTTTATCTTTATGTAATGATCTCAAATATAAATCTTTGTATCATAAGGAAACATCAACTGTTAAAGAATACAGAGCATATAACCAGTTATTCCAGAATTGACCCCACTCTTAGAAAATGGTTCGGCAAAATAGCATAGTTTCTCAAAATGTGAAAAATGGAAAATTTGGCATTTTTTGAGAAATTTAAGGCTAAATAAAAAAAATTGTCTACGGAAATTTTTCAAATCATATGTGTGTCCTCAAACGTCAGTATTAGTAGTGTCCCCTCATGAAAAAATTGGAGTGGGATCTCAATGTTATTTTTAGTAACATGTATCTAAAAATAGACATATTTCAGAAAAATCCAAAAAATGAAATTTGGGCAGAGTTTTAGATGCCATTGCTAGGTAATTATGAAATATACTGTAAAAGTCAATGTGCTAATGTCAGAGACTGAACACCAATAACTACCATGCATATTATTTTCAGGGATTTCCGTTTTCTATTTATAGCATTAAATGCCTTAATATAGACATGTCTCATAAAATGATGAAAAATGTCAATTTTTCCTCATTTTGAAGCTCCACTGAATCATAAATAATAAAAATATGGATCTCTCCTATATTTTATCAATAAGAACAAGGGGTAGTATAATATCTCACAAATTATTGAGGACAGGCTCTCATCTCTATAAATAGTACAAATGTCTAAAAATAGACACATATGAAATTAACTGTTTAATGTTGATTTTCCACTAATTCTCAAATAAGAGATGGGAAATATACCAGCTTACTGTCACTAACTGTAACTGATATTATGTGACTGACAAGAACAAAATAACATTCAATGGAATGCAGCATGATAAGCAGAGGTTTCCATTTCTATTTATAGTAACACATAGTTAAAAATAGACGTAATGCAAAATATCGTGAAAATGTCGTTTTTTGTACTTTTTTCTAAAATTTTGGATGAATAAGTGCTGACTATCTGTTTTTAATTGCTATTGGCATATGGTGACCAACAAATAAAAGAAAGCCTTATATCAAAAACAGAATGAGAAGCAGAGGTTTCAATTTCTATTTATAGTAACACATGTTTGAAAATAGACGTACTGCAAAATATCAGAAAAATGTAGCTTTTTGTACTTTTTCCTCACATTTTGGATGAACAATTGCAGACTATATGTTTTTAACTGCTAATTGGCATATGGTGACCAACAAGTAAAAGAAAGCATATACGAAATACAAAATGAGAAGCAGAGGATTCCAATTCTATTTATAGTAACACCTGTTTTAAAAATAGACGTGATGCAAACTATCAGAAAAATGTCATTTTTTGTACTTTTTTCTAAATTTTTGGATGAATAATTGCTGACTATCTGTATTTAACTGCTATTGGCATATAGTGACCAACAAGTAAAAGAAAGCATTATATCAAATACAAAATGAGAAGCAGGGGTTTCCAATTCTATTGATAGTAACATGTATTTTAAAAATAGACTTACTGTAAATTATCAGAGAAATGTCATTTTTTGTACTTTTTTCTAAAATTTTGGATGATTAATTGCTGACTGTCTGTTTTCAACTGCTATTGGCATATGGTGACAAACAAGTAAAAGAAAGCCTTATATCAAATACAGAATGAGAAGCAGAGGTTTCCATTTCTATTTATAGTAACATGAATTTAAAAATAGACATACTGTAAACTATCGGAAAAATGTAGTTTTTTTGTACTTTTTTCACATTTTGGATGAGCAATTGCAGACAATATGTTTTTATTGCTATTGGCAGTCAGTGACCAACAAGTAAAAGAAAGCATATACGAAATACAGAATGTGAAGCAGAGGTTTCTATTTTTATTTATAGTAACACATGTTTGAAAATAGACATGCTGCAAATTCTCGAGAAAATGTAAAAAATGTAGACTTTCGCACTTTTCTTTCTAACATCAGGGAAGGTCAAAGTGCAGATAAATGGCTTTTATTTGTTATTGACAGAATGTGACTAACGAGTATGAAAAAGCTTTAGCTAAAGTGTATAAGAGTAATGTTTAAGGGTATTTTTACATTTCTGCCTATAGTAACACATATTTATAAATAATCAGGAAAATAAAGAATCATTCGTTTTTCTCGAGTTAGGGATATGAAATTTGCAGTCAAACTTTCATTAGCTGTAACTGACATGGCTAATTGTATTCGGCGCGCCAGCGCGTCCACCTCATTCCAATACATATATCACAAAAGTATGTTCTCCCTGCATTAAAACACTCAAATGACACCGATTTTCTTTATAAATTAAGCATTATCCTTTATATTCAGGTCCACAGCCCAAGTCCGATTGAAATTCTTTTGTTAGGTGGATCCAGAAAAATTTTCCTAGGAGGCGGTGGCTCAAGAATTTAGAAAGAAAAAATGGTACTGAAAGAAGTTCAGTTTTGTTATGACCCTAGAGATTATTGCCATGAAAATAAAGTCTTTAAAAAGGAGATAAAACTCTAGGGTCATAACAAAATAGTTTGTTACATTCATGTTAGAAGGAAATTAAAAGTGAAAAGGGGGCCCAAACATGAAATCCTATTTCATGTGAGGGGGATTGAACTTCTTTCAGTACGATTTTTTTTAAACACTACCACTTACCCTTATTCGATTACACTGCAAAATGTCTGCTGAAAGGGGGGGGGGCTAAATCTACTCCCCATTATTTATTACTATGTGATGTCTATCTTTGACCCCCCCCCGTTCCAACACCTACATGTATGTTTACACGTAAAATAAATTTGTAAAAACCAAAACAACAATTTTTTTTAAATGCTTTAGTTAGTCAAGAGAAATATATACATGCATGTATAAAGAGATAGATATCGAAAGTAAGCCAACTCAAAAAACTTGGGCAAATTTCAGATTACTTTTGAACAAATTATGGTAAGGCATGCATGGAATAAAGGGGATCTGGATCCCTGGAATATTCAACTTCATTATATCCCCCCCCCCCCAAACGAAGTTTTGGGATATGTCCGTCTGTCTAGCTGTCCATCTGCCCATCTGTCTGTGCAAAAGTATCCGATCCATATCTTCCTTAATGAGGAACATTAGAATCTACTACTCCACACAAAGATTGTCCATGACCTAAGTGTGTGTCATGACCTTGACCCAAGGTCATTTGGGGAACTTCAAGGTCACTGGAAGAAAAATTTTATAATTCGTGTCCGGTCCAGATCTTTCTTATTGATAAACTTAGTAGGTTCCTATTTCACATAAAGATTGCCCTAATATTGTGTCATGACCTTGACCCAAGGTTATTAAGGGAAGTTCTAGGTCAGTTGAAGAAAAATTTCATTATTCGTGTCCAGTCCAAATCTTTCTTATGGATAAACTTGGTAGGTTTTCATTTTACACAAAGACTGCCCATGACTTAAGGGTGTGTCATGACCTTGAACCAAGGTCATTTGGGGAAGTTCAAGGTCACTTGAAAAAAAAAATTATTTGTGTCTGGTCCATATCTTTTGTATGGCTAAACCTGAATCTACTACTTCACACAAACATTGCTTATTACCTGATTTTCTGTCATGACTTTGATCCAAGGCCATTAATGCAAGGTCAAGGTCACTGACAGAAAAAGTTCATAATTCCTGTCTGGTCCGTATATTTAGTCTGTTTTTTTTTATTAGGATGCGCCTTCGTTTCCTTTATGAAAATATTATGAGCAATTACATTTGCATTAAAAATGTTTTAGCATTCCTCTCTTCTCTTAGAATAAGATCCATTAAATATTCATGATTTAGCACCTCTGAAAAACCAAGCGGGGGTATTTAGTCCCGTTTGGACAGATCTAGTTTAAACCGACATAGTGATTTGAGACACCGGCTCCTAGGGAAAATTTTCTGGATCCACCTAACAAAAGAATTTCAATCGGGCTGGGGCTGTCGACCTGAGTATAAACGATGATGCTTAATTTATGAAGAAAATCGCTGTCATTTGATTGTTTTAATGCAGGGAGAACATACTTTTGTGATATATGTATTGGAATGAGGTGGACGCGCTGGCGCGCCGAATACAATTAGCCATGTCAGTTACAGCTAATGAAAGTTTAACTGCAAATTTCATATTCCTAATTTGAGAAAAACGAATGATTCTTTATTTTCCTGATTATTGATAAATATGTGTTACTATAGGAAGAAATGGAAAAATACGCTTAAACATTATTCTTATTCACTTTAGCTAAAGCTTTTTCATACTCGTTAGTCACATTCTGTCAATAACAAATAAAAGCCGTTTGTCTGCACTTTGACCATCCCTGATGTTAGAAAAAAAGTGCGAAAGTCTACATTTTCTCGAGAATTTGCAGCATGTCTATTTTCAAACATGTGTTACTATAAATAGAAATAGAAACCTCTGCTTCACATTCTGTATTTCATATATGCTTTCTTTTACTTGTTGGTCACTGAATGCCAATAGCAGTAAAAACATATTGTCTGCAATTGCTCATCCAAAATGTGAAAAAAGTACAAAAAACTACATTTTTCCGATAGTTTACAGTATTTCTATTTTTAAACTCATGTTACTATAAATAGAAATAGAAACCTTGGCTTCACATTCTGTATTTCGTATATGCGTTCTTTTACTTGTTGGTCACTGAATGCCAATAGCAGTAAAAACATGTTGTCTGCAATTGCTCATCCAAAATGTGAAAAAAGTACAAAAAACTACATTTTTCCGATAGTTTACAGTATGTCTATTTTTAAACTCATGTTACTATAAATAGAAATGGAAACCTCTGCTTCTCATTCTGTATTTGATATAAGGCTTTCTTTTACTTGTTGGTCACCATATGCCAATAGCAGTTGAAAACAGACAGTCAGTAATTATTCATCCAAAATTTTAGAAAACAGTACAAAAAATGACATTTCTCTGATAGTTTACAGTAAGTTTATTTTTTAAACACATGTTATTATAAATAGAATTGGAAACCTCTGCTTCTCATTTTGTATTTGATATAATGCTTTCTTTTACTTGTTGGTCACTATATGCCAATAGCAGTTAAACCCCTGTCACACCGGGGCTGCGTCCTCACGGCGACTGCACGGCGTCCTCAAAAAATGCAAAACGCCGAGGTGATCGCAGTAGAGTCTCCTACAGCGCCGTGACAACGCGGCGAGATCTCCACTGAACGCCGTAGGGTTGCGTAGGGTCTCCAAGAACGCCAGTGGACGGCGATCACTTTGAGCATGCACAAAGTACGCGCCGTGTGATCGCGGTCTGATAAGAACGCAGTAGAAACGTAGTATGATCGACGTAGCAGCGCGGGGAGATCTCCAACAACGTAGTGGGAGCTCCGTATAAACGCCGTGAAGTCGCACATGATCGCGGCACGAACGCAGTGATAGTAGACTGCGCTTCCACGGAGACCCCACGGAGATGTCGCGGAGTCCTTGGAGATGTCACTACGTTTCTATCGCGTTTTTACGGCGCTTCTAATGAGATTTATCGTCTTGTGATTTTTTCGACAGCGATTACACGGCGACAGCACGGAGTTGTCACTGCGGTCATTGCGCTCCCACGGCGTTTCTTCAGCGTCCGTTGGCGATCATAATGCGCTTTCACGGCGTTGTTAGAGCGTTGTCAGCCAGCTCACAAAACAAGAGCAATGGGATCATATTTGATCAGCTATAATTTAAACGTATTTGTTGCACTAGGAGCATTTATGCGAAAAAATGGAAGAGAAAATTACACAAGCACTTCTTCTGTTGTTTCAATTGAAATTTGTAGAAAACTTTTCGGTGTGTTTATTATTTTTTTTTTTACATTAAAAATAAAATAAAGAAAATCTAACAACACAACTGAACTGATGAAATTGAAAGAAAAGGAGTTTATTCATAAAACTATAAATAATTTAGTACTAAATTATTTAACATAGAACATTTTTGATTATTAATATTTCTTGGCATGAATAGAAGTCTTTTCATCGTGTAACTTGAATCTTTAAACAAAAATGTGTTACATTCCTTCTAAATATATATCAATGAGTATAGAACGCATTGTGAACGTATTGTGAACGCAGCCAGCGCAGTGAGAACGCCGTGAACACGAAGTGAAAACTCCTAACGCGCCGTGAAAACTCCGCGGAAGCGCAGTCAATCGCCGAGAGATCTCCGTGGGAACACAGTAGAACGCAGTTAGATCGCCGTAGAATCGCGTCCGTCGCCGTAAGGACGCCGTGACATCTTCATATTGTGAAAAATTAACAGAAATTTGTGCAATTTCCCTGCGATTCCACGGCGATTTAAAAAAATTAACAACGCCGTAATGACTCCGTGTGAACGCAGTTGGTGTGACAGGGCCTTTAAATACAGATAGTCAGCAATTATTCATCCAAAAATTTAGAAAAAAGTACAAAAAGTGACATTTTTCCGATATTTTGCATTGCGTCTATTTTTAAAACATGTGTTACTATAAATAGAAATGGAAACCTCTGCTTCTCAATCTGTATTTCGTATATGCTTTCTTTTACTTGTTGGTCACCATATGCCAATTAGCAGTTAAAAAACATATAGTCTTCAATTGTTCATCCAAAATGTGAGAAAAAAGTACAAAAAACTACATTTTTCTGATATTTTGCAGTACGTCTATTTTCAAACATGTGTCACTATAAATAGAAATTGAAACCTCTGCTTCTCATTCTGTTTTTGATATAAGGCTTTCATTTACTTGTTGGTCACCATATGCCAATAGCTATTAAAAACAGATAGTCAGCAATTATTCATCCAAAATTTTAGAAAAAAGTACAAAAAACGACATTTTCACGATATTTTGCATTACGTCTATTTTTAAACACGTTTTACTATAAATAGAAATGGAAACCTCTGCTTATCATGCTGCATTCTATTGAATGTTCTTTTGTTCTTGTCAGTCACATAATATCAGTTACAGTTACAGTTAGTGACAGTAAGTTGGTAAATTTCCCATCTCTAATTTGAGAATTAGTGGAAAATCAACATTAAACAGTTAATTTCATATGTGTCTATTTTTAGACATTTGTACTATTTATAGAGATGAGAGCCTGTCCTCAATAATTTGTGAGATATTATACTATTCCTTGTTCTTATTGATGAAATATTGGAGAGATCCATATTTTTATTATTTATGATTCAGTGGAGCTTCAAAATGAGGAAAAATTGACATTTTTCAACATTTTATGAGACATGTCTATATTAAGGCATTTAATGCTATAAATAGAAAACGGAAATCCCTGAAAATAATATGCATGGTAGTTATTGGTGTCCAGTCTCTGACATTAGCACATTGACTTTTACAGTATATTTCATAATTACCTTCTAAAATATGTCTATTTTTAGATACATGTTACTAAAAATGACATTGAGATCCCACTCCAATTTTTTCATGAGGGGACCCTACTGATACTGACGTTCGACGACACACATATGATTTGAAAAATTTCCGTAGACAATTTTTTTTATTTAGCCTTAAATTTCTCAAAAAATGCCAAATTTTCCATTTTTCACATTTTGAGAAACTATGCTATTTTGCCGAACCATTTTCTAAGAGTGGGGTCAATTCTGGAATAACTGGTTATATGCC
This sequence comes from Saccostrea cuccullata, assembly GCF_032062105.1. Lineage (NCBI taxonomy): Eukaryota > Metazoa > Mollusca > Bivalvia > Ostreida > Ostreidae > Saccostrea > Saccostrea cuccullata. The sequence goes on from NW_026935605.1 coordinate 32,910, forward strand.
CTGTATTCTTTAACAGTTGATGTTTTCTTATGATACAAAGATTTATATTTGAGATCATTACATAAAGATAAAAATGTATTCATATTTCCTCAATTTTCATGCTTTTGTTTGGTCAAAAATGGCTGAAAATGGCCAAATTCAATGGATCCGTCTCCATGGCAACCGGGTGCACGTGAGAAACTTCTAACATTATATTTGCTGGTTTTGTACCAAGGTGCACCTGTGGTGCAAATTTCATCAAAATCGGAGTTATGTCGTTTCCAAGCCCTATAGTAAATTTTTTGGTGCTTACAGAGAATGCATGTTAACACCTAAAAAATGGAAGTAAATTGGACTTTAAATGCCGAAACTAGTATGTGTCCGACTTTAAATTCTACATGTCCGACTTTCACTGTCGCTGTCCGACTTTATCAGCCTTTGCCTTTCCGTGTTTGGTTTTGAATTATAGCATTAGAAAGCTTTTAAAGGGGGAGGAAATAAGCACCTCCTTCAAATTTACCTGGTCTTAGAACCTCTGTCAATCATTTGAAATTAAGCCTGGGATTGGATACTTTGATTTGATTGACATTTAGTTTGCTGCTATTGTGTATATCTTGTGTACATTGTCTGGAGATCGTACCGACCATCGAATTAACTTTCAGGCTTTTGATGCCTACCGCACTGTATGCCAACGTGATAAAGAAGCAATCAAATCGTTCTTTTTTTAATTCATAAGAATATGCCAAAAATATATCAATCTATCAATTATTAAATAAATGACAAGAAAATCATGGCTATATAATATATCATAAATTTAATTTTAAATGGGAGGATTTCATATCACGATTACTATTTTAATTTCATTGTCAAAACATGAGTTAAAGTACATTGATTCCTCCATTAATTAACAAAATAAACCGACCTGCTTTTGAAGCTAGTGTCATGGAATTAAATAAAATCATTTTTTAAAACAAGTATGACAACATTGTAACATTGTTCATGAGTCAAGCGAATTTATATTTATAAGACAATCCTGTACGTGTCGCTTTTCTTCGAGACATGGTAACGAAGAAACCTGTTACGGTATAATAATAAGTTTTTGAAGAGAAATTTCTCGGAATATAACATCTTGCTTTGTATTTAATGTTTGAAATTAATAATGAATCCCGAAAGAAAAAAAAAACGATGCAGACGATTCTTTTCCCGTTTCATAGCTGTCGGGGAATCAGCCCAGGCCATTTTTACCGACCATGCGTTATGGAAAAATCAAGTTCGGTTTATCTTAAAAAGATATTTATTTAGACAATAATATTTCTACTTCAACATTTTATTCTCAAAACATCGTTTCTAATTGTTATTTACCGAGAGACTGTTTCTTCTTTTGTTTTGCGTAGACGACGTGTAATTTGAATTACTTCTCTTTTTGTCGCCAGAATACAATGACAGATTTTAGTGCTAACTGTATTTTCGTTATAACACTTTATTAAGAAACACACTGTATATAAAAAATGTCGAATTATTAAAAATATCAATTATTTTAAAAGAAAGAAATCGAGAGAGATTCTGTCTGCAACAAAAAAATGCTTTATTTCGCATTTCAATTCATGAGCTAAACATGAAAAAAAAAACGGCCTCGATTTACAAAGTCGTAGGAAAACGCATACAGGTAATACACTCAGGGGCTCAGGTAACATCCTGTGTATATAGGTAGTATACACAAGCCAGCGTCGTTCCTTCGGGGCTTCTCAGCCGCTTCGATTAAGCTCCACCCCACACCAAACTTACCTGAGGAAAACCGTACGGTTGAAAACCTCGGCCTTTAACCAATGAAAATTAAGAATAGACAGAGGGTAAAAACATCATTATATGCGACGTAAAACTTTCCGGCTATGTGTTACGACTTTGGATCGCGTACCGAAGGTGCATACGAGAGGGTCCGAAAAAGTGTCCGACTTTCGCTTTACCGGGGAGGGGGGGGGTGTATAGGAAGTTGTATAATCTGTGGATGGAAATCGTAGTATTTGTATACATCAAGACATTATCGTTCATATGTGAAGAAAACGTGATGTGAAATTTTAATTTAAATCAAACATTAACGTAGGTTTCCTTGATCAATATACATGTATATCTGCGTAACAAAATATCATCATCTTTTTTGTTGAGGAAAATTCAATCACAAATAGTGAATTCAATACTCCAGACATGATTAGAAATTTTAGATGCGCCAGGACTGATATTTCAATGTGATAGAACCTCAGGGTTTTTTTTTATATAATTCCAAAAAAAAAAAAGAAAAGAAATGATTTTTATTAGATTCAGATAAAAATGCTTTAATTTTTCAAGTGTAAATATCTTTCTTGTTAAATCAGTATTTCCCGCAAAAAAAGAAATAAAATAATATTTCCCCATTGAATATATATTAATAGTTTTATCAATATTTGTGTCTAGTCTAGATTAATTTTATTAAATGTTTTAATCAGCCTTTATTAATGAAGACCAGCAATCTCTTTGTAAGGATGTTACGCCAGTGGTGTGTATACACCGTTAAACACAGCCACATGTTACCCCTGGCCTGAAAACCCTCCCAAATCACATAGAATATACAAAAAATACACTAACACAGTAGCAGGTGTCTGCGCGACACGTGTCCCCACTTGTGACACGTGCGGACAGGTGCCCGTGAATACAAGGGCATCGCATTGATTGAAACTTACCTGATTAATTTGCGATGATTTTAATTTATGTTTCTATGAAATAAGCTTCTCTATATCAATTTCTATTTAATTTCATATATGTAATACAATTTTGTCGAAAATAGAATATTGAAAGTGTCAATTTAATTTAACTTTGCTTTGCAGAATACACAGATTTAAACTAGCTGACAAATTAAGTTCATGATAAATTGCAGTCAAATCTTTTGATATCTTTTTAAAAATATGCATTGTCAAGAAAATGCTTTTTTAAACCAATTAAAGCATACATTAAGACGGAATTTTCAATAATACGGAAATACATTGTTCTGATGTTACGATCCAAATGTTTGCCCTCAAGTTCCCTGGAAAACCTGTTGTCCTCTTTACCCTTTATCATAAGCATATGTGGTAATTATAACTGTGTAATTTTGATCGTTTAAAGAGAACAAATACAACGCAGTTAAAATTAGTTATCATAGCAAAATACCCCCCGGGTATTAGATAATTGTTTTGTACCAGCTTAGCTGAAAAAGAAGACTAAAGAAACTCTTTTTTTCCCCAGAAAATGAAATTACCAGTAAAAATAGGAGACATTTGGAAAATCAAGGAGTTTTGAATACTCCTGCACTTTACTGCAAAATACAATTTTAACTCATAAAATGAAAAGAGATTCAAATGAGGTCGACACACACCATATCAAATAGATGAGCATATCAAGTATTTTCAATTCACGCGAGAGTAGTCTTTACACAGAAATTATGTGTAATATATATTTTAACAATTCTATTTTCTATAAAAAATATTACCTAGTGTAGCAATATTTATTGTTACAGACAATAATTGCAAAATCGACAAATGTATGCAAACGTTTCTTGAATATTAGACTTGAGAATATGAAAATAGAATGAAAGATATGCACTAAAATTATATACTACTGTAAGTCATGGAATATTATTGGTGGTTCTGTAAATCAAAGATTAAAGAAATAGTTATACTATAAGGAAGATATGGCTCAAAAACAATTATTTGTCTCCCACACTTTATCTTATTTCATTTTCATATTATTGTGTTTTGAACACCTCAGTACCTCTCAGTATGTCCACAGTAGCCTCAGTTAAAACCTCAGTATCACACAGTATCAGCTCAGTTCCCTCAGACAAACCTCAGTGCCCCTCAGTACTTCCTCAGTAGCAACAGTGCTAACCTCAGTGCTCCTCAGTAGCACAACAGAATGCACAGTAAAAACCTCAGTGCAACTCAGTACTTCCTCAGTTTCTCAGTAGTAGCCTCAGTACAACTCAGGGTTTTCTCAGTATCAGTCAGTACTTCCACAGGGTTTTGTTGGATTCTCATTGCTTTTTAGTAACAGTCATGTGTTGCTCACTCTGACCTTGATGTGATTGACTTTATATCGAAAGACTTTTATGTGGATGATGGACTCTTAAGTTGTCCAAGTGAAGATATGGCCATTGACCTGATGAAGAGAACTCAGCTTGCCCTGAAAGAAGGAGGACAGCTTAAGCTTCATAAAATCTCCTCAAACTCGAAGTCTTTGTTGTTGAAGTTTCCAGCAGATGATCTGGCCAAAGACCTAAATGATTTAGATATTGGTGGAGATGATTTACCTGTACAGAGAAGCCTTGGTATGCCGTGGGACATCAACGCTGATGTATTCACCTTCAAGATATCAACTGACCAGAAGCCCTTCACTCGCAGGGGAGTCTTATCAACCATCAATAGTCTGTTCGAACCCCTAGGTATTGCATCTCCAGTAACTGTGCAAGGAAAGATGTTATTCCGACGGATGCTATCAACCTCCAGTGAAATTGATTGGGACAGTTCCCTCGATGACTCGTTCCGCTTGAAATGGTCGGTTTTGGTCAACTCCGTCCGTCATCTTGAGGATCTCAGGATACCAAGGATGTGCTGCAAGTATTCTGTTTATGAGTCACTACACAAGAAAGTGCACATTTTTACTGACGCCTCCACAGATGCGATAGCTGCTGTGGCATTTCTGAAAGTATGGAAGGACTAGGGTAACAGTGATGTAGGTTTCCTTATTGGCAAGGCCAAAGTGGCTCCAGCACATGGTCATACAATCCCCAGACTGGAACTGTGCGCAGCGGTTCTTGGGATAGAGATAGCAGAAATCATCAGAGAACAGATATATTTAGAGAAGAATACTTTCAGATTTTACAGCGACAGTCAGATTGCTTTTGGTTATATAACCAACGACGCCAGACGTTTTTATGTCTACGTTGCGAATAGAGTGAGTAGGATTTGTCATTCAGTTAACTTGACCAATGGCAGCACACTACTACTGATCATAATCCAGCAGATTTGGGTACTCGATCGTTCGATGCTCAAGAACTCCCTCAAAGTATGTGGCTGCTTAGGGAAGATAACCTCTCCACTACCTTTGTGGGGGCAAGTGAGAACTTTGCTCTCATATCAGATGATGATAAGGAAGTTTGACCTATTATTGAAGTCAACAAAACGACCGTCGAGGGAAGAACCCATAGCTCTTTCAAGTCTCGCTTAGAATGGTACTCGCAATGGACTAAACTAGTTCGCAGTAAAGCTATGTTGAGGCATGTCTTACTTGCAAAGGACTCCTGCAAACTTTCAACGAGACGATGTCATTACTGTCCACAGTCTTTGAATTTGGACACCCTCAAATCAGCTGAGATTCATATTTTGAGAGAGGTACAAAGGTCTGAATTCAGTGAAGAGGTAGAATGTCTCATCAAGGAGAAGCCCATACCTAAAGGTAGCAGCATCATTTCCTTGGCACCATTTCTGGACTCCAATGGCTTACTACGTGTTGGTGGTAGGATTTCTGCTCTACAGAAGTTAGTTGACTTGGACGTATATCCTATAATCATACCTAAGAAATCCCACATAGCCACCTTATTGACTAGGTATTTTCATGAGAAGGTGTCCCACCAAGGACGTAAGATGACAGAAGGCAAGATCAGGTCATCAGGATTCTGGATAATTGGAGTCAAGCGTCTAATAGCGTCAGAGATTCACCACTGTGTAACATGTCGCAAATTGCGAGGAGCCTTCTGTGGTCAGAAAAAGGCTAACCTTCCAAAGGATCGTTTGACCCCACGACCTCCATTTACGTTCGTTGGCCTGAATACGTTTGGACCTTGGGATGTAACGGCAAGGCGCACAAGGGGAGGATTAGCCACAAGCAAAAGATGGGCAATTATGTTTACGTGCCTAATATCAAGGGGTATCCACATTGAGCTCGTTGAGGAATTGAGCACTTCCTCTTTCATTAATGCGTTAAGGCGTTTCCTTTCTATACGAGGACCTGTCCGTCAATTTCGTTCTGACAGAGGAACCAAATTTATTGGTGCAGTAAAGGAACTACAGATGGTTCATCAGTTCGTGGAGAAACCCATGGTACAGAGATTCTTGCAGGACAATGAGTGCTCATGGATATTCAACCCTCCACATGCATCCCACTTTGGTGGAGCCTGGGAGCGCATGATCGGTGTGACGCGCAGAATCTTGGACGGTATGCTTCTACGAAATGGAATGAAAGGTTTAACCCATGACACACTTTCTACATTTCTGGCAGAAGTTTGCGCTATAGTGAATTCATTACCACTTACCACCATTACAGAGGATGCCAGTGATCCATCCTTCCTTACACCTGCAATGATACTCACTCAGAAGATAGGACATTTACCAGAATCATTGCCGGACATTGACCCCAAAGAATTATACAAGTATCCATCCTTCCTTACACCTGCAATGATACTCACTCAGAAGATAGGACATTTACCAGAATCATTGCCGGACATTGACCCCAAAGAATTATACAAGTCTCAGAGGCATTACGTTCAAACTCTTGCAGCTGAATTTTGGCGAAAATGGGAATGTGAGTACTTATCCGCCCTTCAAACTCGACGAAAGAGGACATTAGAAGAACCTAGTTTAAAGGAAGGAGACGTGGTGATGCTAGAAGAATCTGAGAGTCCAAGGAATCAGTGGTCGGTTGCACGTGTGAATAGAATCTTTCCTTCTACTGATGGACATGTACGTGAAGTTGAAGTGCGTGTGGTTAGGGGGGGACACTGTATCTCATTATGTTAGACCCATTCACAAATTTGTGCCACTAGTCTTGTCTTAGTTGTTGTGCATGAAACAGTACAAGATATGTAAGATACATTTGTGATACGTTTGTTAGGTTTATTTTCCTAAGCGACGTGTAATTGATATAGTGAATTCTTATACAGAAATCAGAAGGGGAGTGTAGTGACACGGAAATTGTCCGTGTGGGTTTTAGATTTTATGTTCTGTTTATACATGTACTGTATTTCCGGGAAGACCCCACGTTTTGTTTCGAAGGCATATTTGCCCTTTTTGTCTTGTTTGAAGGCCCAAAGAGTAAGTTTTTGTTTTGCATATTTGTAATCACATTAAAATTATTACATACGATAAGTCTTAACTGTTGTCTATACTTGATTTTTGCATATTTTTGTTATAAATCGTAAGTGCACAAACGCACATGGCGTTGGCGTTAGGGAAAATCTGGATACTAGTATGTATATTTATGTATCGATACTTTTTCACTTTACTTTATGAATTATTTGGTTTATATTAAGTTGAAAAGTTGAATGATGTAATATAGTATTGATACTAGTATACAGAAAGTCCTAAAACGAATTTTTCTTGCATTTTTCAAATTTGGTATGATGTATGTCATGGATTGTCATGATGTTGTCTCACAAATTTATGAACTGCTTATATTTGTTTGTTTATGAAATTATTTGTAAGACGGCTGTTTTGTTTTGTAGTCTCTTACCCTCATGACGAGGAGGCCAATAAACATCTTAAACCAACTTAAGGTCAAGATCTAGTAAATAGCTTAAGACTTCTTTTTTGGTGCTAGATCTATTATGACGTCATAATCAATTTCAACTTTCTTTTTCCCGTACTTTAGGGCTTTAGCAAAATTATGTAGAAAATATGTTATTTTCATGACATTCAATTTGAAATCATATAAAAAGTAAACCGGATACGTATATTAAATTTGATGTTAATTTAAAGAAGAGGCCATGAACATACTAATTACCGTTTTCTGAGAGATTGTAGGCAATCTGGATACATTGTCTATGTCGAATATGAGAAAACCTCCCATATTCATGACTGGTTTTCTTTATTTTTCATTGAAAATGGCAGTTTAAAATACAGTTTTTCATCTTTTTTATCTGCAAATTATGCCCCGAAACACCTTATTTGACCAAGCTAAAGTTGTAAAGCATCAATAAAGGGATTTATTTCTCAAGTTTCATAAATCTGTAGGCACCTTTCATTTACTAGATCTTGACCTTAAGCTTGTTTGTGCACATACTTCAAAAAAGACGTTAATTTTAATCTAACAACCACGCTTTATAATAAACCTTATGCGTTTAACGTTTCTATTGTCAAATATACTTGCATATGCAGCAATATACTTTCATCGTCAGCATTCGGAGTTTATGTATATCAGATGATTCGATACCCATGAGAAAGAACTACATATGAACAATTTGTAAAAAGAGGTAAATTATTGACAAACAAGTCAAGAATTTTAGGTGTCTCGTTTAAAATCATCATTTCGTAAGTTCTATTGTCGACACAATGACCTTGTCAGCAAATACAATTAATCATTGAGTCAACTGCTGACTGGCGTTTTGCATACTTATTTTTAGTTTATTATATATAAATGACGACGGATTTTCCCGTTATATCCCGATAATGTAATAGTGACGAGGTATGTCCAGTGCACGATGTTTTTTCGATATTGTCGACATTGCTGTAAAAAAAAAAGTCATCCTTATATCAAAACATATTCAACATGACTATAATTCCTTTGTTTATATCTCTTTGTATTACATTGTTTAATAATATAACGTCAGCATCTTGTTAACATTGCCCCCCCCCCCCTTTCTGTTGTTTACATTGTTCACATCGTCGACATCACAATGTTGGTTGATAGGGAGTCGACGTCGTGTCAACATTGCCCTTCTTATTTTTCTTGTTTACATCGTTCACATCGAAGACATCGCAATGTTGGTCGACATCGTGCCAACATTGCCTTCTTTTTAACCTGTTAAGATCGTTCACATCGTCGACATTGCAATGTCGGTCGACATCAAGTCGACATTGTGTCAACATTGCCCTTCTTATTTTTGTTGTTTACATCATTCACATCGTCGACATCGCAATGTTTGTCGATATTGAGTCGACATCGTGTCAACATTGCCCTTCTTTCTATCTTGTTTACATCGTTCACATCATCGACATCGCAATGTTGGTCGTATCGAGTAGACATCGTGTCATCATTGCCTTTTTCAACATCTTGTTTACATCGTTCACATCGTCAACATCGCAATGTTGGTCGATATCGAGTCGACATTGTGTCAACATTACCTTTTTTCAAAAGCTTGTTTACATTGTTCACATCGTCGACATCGCTATGTTGGTCGGTAATTGAGTGTAAACATTGCATTCTTATTAATTTTTGTTTATACACTTAGTATCTGTGTTGGCCTATATCGAGTTGTCATCATGTCAACATTAAGTTTCCCTTTTTTGTATTTTAACTTGTTAAAGTCATTGACAACGCATTTAACGCATAAAATCAAGTTGAATTCATATTGATAAGGCAATATATTCTCTTTACTTTTTGCATATTATCATCAGGGCAATCTTTGACTCTTATGAGTCCACATCAAGTGTACATTAAGTATGAAGCATGTCTTACATTCTGAAAATGAACTAAAAAACCAATCCTCAACCTTGGAAACAGTGTTTGTCATCTGTACAGTACATGCAAAATAGTTTTAACATTAAGGATTACGTTTACTCAACGTTAGAGATAGCACAAACTGGTCGCCGTAGAACACGATGTTGTAAAATCTGTAATCTCATGATTTATTATATATAGAAAATATTGAGAAAATAGAGTTTTTATTTTAAATAAAACATAACGGTTAAGAGTTAAATAAGTTTTTTGAACAATCTACTCTAATGCAATTTGTTATTTGCGACATGCCGTAAATTTCGCGGCGAATGTAAACAGTCGTCTGTCAGAAAGAATGACGCAGTGGAGACGACCAATCGGATCACCTCGCCCTTTTCCGTCGCACGCTAGAAAAAAGACTCGGAAGTAAGCGTATGAATAATGCTCGAATTGAGCAGTTTAGCGAAAGAATTCGAAGTAGTGCGGCACAATTTAAGTCCAACTAAAACGAGGTGTAATTTGGTTATTTCTGCATAATTTACAAAAAAATGAATTAAAATTATATAGAAACAAAAACTTATTGTCGTTTTATTTTAATTGAACTTACATTAAAAAGAACTATAACATTGGTCATTGCGTCATTGAAAATATGTTAACATTACCACGTGAAATTTTAAGCATGTTTCAGGAACATCTTGATTACGCTAAAAAGCATGCTGGTTTTGACTTTGATTTTAAAGATAAACAGTTACAAGTTCTGGAATCTTTGTAAAATTGTAAAGATACAGTTGTCACCGTGCCTACCGGATATGGGAAAAGTGCAATTTTCCAAGTGTTGCCCTTTTCCAGAGGAAATTCGAGTTACCAAGGCCTATGATAGTTGTTGTCGTGGCACCCCTGAACTCGGTGATGCAGGACCAGGTGCAAGGTTTGTCTGCAAAAGGTTTTCCAGCCTGCTATATCGACATAGCAGGAATCGAGTGACTACATATACAAATGAGTAAGTGCACCATCATAGATACATGTATAACTTAGCATGTTTGGTGCAGCTGGCATTAGTAAGTAATTTACCCATATTTAAATAATATTTTTTCATATAAGGGGTAGCTTGCATGTCAATATAATTAACTTGCATGTTGACATAAATATGTTGCAATGTTGCATAATTATGTCGCTTGTTAACATGTAGGGAGCAGAAATATGCCACCACAGTACATCTAACTTGCATATCAACTTATTATTGATTGACAAGTGCATGCATCTCTACATTATAATGATAGTTACATAATTAACAAATCCATTCCTACCATTTATCTAGGTTAAAATCACAATAATTAAGGGCAATGAATAATAAATTTGTTGTATCAAATGTATTCCAGCTGCCCTTAAATTACCTCATATCATACATTTGACTCACTATTTAATTAAATTTGCTTTGATTTCATATTCACTAGATTCTTTTTTAATTTTAGTGACATCGATAATGATACCCTCTTTGAGTTTGTGACCATTGTCAAGATGCAAGATCTACTTGAGGGAAAATATTATTTAATATATGCACACCCAGAAACACTACTTGGCAGTAAGGGTATTGGAAAGATGCTGAGAAGTAAGCTGTTTAAAGAGTACGTTTGCTGCACAGTTGTGGATGAAGTTCACATGATTTCAGAGTGGTAAGCAGTTAACAATTTAGTAGATAGCTATAGTCAATGATACTCTAATAGTTTCTTCAGGCACGCAGCAACGGGGGGGGGGGGGGCTCCACTTTCAAAAATGATGCTACGTGCCTGTTCATAAATGTAAAACTGTCATCTTTCATAACATGACATACAATCAAATTAAAATCAATGTTTAGATCCATTCTTTTCTTGTTCTTTAACATTTCAATTTGTATTTCAGGGGTTCAGATTTCAGAAAGTCTTTCCAAAGGCTTGGTGAATTAACCATAATATTTCCTGACAAGCCCAATCTTGCCATGACAGCAACAACTACCAAGTCCGCCATGGAATCTTTAACCAAGATATTGCAGTTTAAGGATCCAAATTTTATAATAGAAAATCCAGACAGGCCCAACATTTTCATAGAAGTCAGAGAAAGATTACCAAATCTGCGTAAATATGAAAAGCAGGAAAAAATTCTGTCTCCCCTCGTTACAGAACTCAAGGAAAAACTCCTGAATTTCCCTGTGACAGTAGTTTATTGTGATAATTTGGAAACTGTTGGATATGGGTATCAGTACATAACTAGTGAACTTGGTGAATATCAGTACATTCCGAAGGAAGAAAATTACCGGAAAATAGGATTTTCGCTCAATATCACAAAGACTATACTGAAAAAATGAAAACTCACATTATCTCTGAGCTGAGGAAAGAGAGTCCTAAAGTTCGTCTTGTTTTGGCAACAGTGGCATTTGGTATGGGTCTTAATTCGCCATCAATAGAAAGGGTAATACATACAAGGCCACCAACAACTCTAGAGAAGTATTTGCAGGAGATTGGCAGAGCTGGGCGCTCTGGACAGAAGGCCGCAGCCATAGTGTATTTTAATAACAGTGATGTTGCACCCAATCGTACGGGTCTTCAAGCGGAAGTACGTGACTTTGTTAAAAACAGGACAACCTGCTTACGCAGACACCTAATGAAATATTTCGGGTTTGAAGACATAACACTCTGCATTTCATCTGACAATTGCTGTTCAAATTGTAAAGGAAGAAATGACCAACTCTAAGAATTTGTACTATGTTCTCAGCTACTAAAAAGAGGCATATGGACCCTAATAATTACTAGTCTTTCATCCTTTTGGGCTTAACCCATCTTCACTTTGTTAGTTTTGTATGTAATCTAATTTACATGCTAGAACCTAGGGCATAAAGAAAAGGTACATTATATAAAAACAAATATTTCAATTTTGAGATGGTAGTCAATACTAGTATATACTTTTTACTCACTCAATGATTCTAATGAACTGTAAAATCTGTAGTTACATGTATGTAGTTCAAATATTTGTTTATTTGAAACCAAATTCATTTTCTATTTGAAAGATTTATTTCACATTCAATATATGATAAGAAAAGCTCTGATAATTGAAAAGGTAGAGTCTTCAAATATTAAACTTTTCAAATCAATTTTATATAAATAATATGAACACCTTTTAAAAAACTAAAAAAGTATGAAATTACTTGTAAGTTTAAGAAATTAACTTAATGCAAAATATTTCCTTGCAATGATAATGTTCTTAACTGTACAATCGTAAATGCAAATATGTATATTTTAGATGCTTATGAAGTGCTTTAAATTACATTCTCATTACAATTCGTATTTTGTTGTCAAACTTGTAAGTTAAATAAATACACATAATTTAATTATATCACAATCCATGTTCGTACTGTGTAAATACATGTGTAATGGAAAAGAAACTTCATGTATCACTGTCTTCTCCATCACTTACGTCAATATCATCACCATCACATTCCACAGGAAAGTTCCTTAACAGTCTCTGACAGATAGCCATAATGTCCAAATGAAAAATATGTTGCTTTTCAAATAACTCGGCATAAACATTATTGGGAATTTTGGCATAATGCTTCAACATCCTTTCGGGTGTTCACGTTAAAGGCTTCAAGCATCTGAATTCCTGCAGAATACATTGCAGATCTTCACTGTCATCTCTTTTCTTGTGGGACGTTTCAATATTCCTCTCATGAATTTAATTGTCAAGATTTTTAACAACATTGTTAATTATAGGGGCAGCCTTGCAGAGATGAGATTAACTATAACAGTCTCGGTTTTATTGAATCCTAAGACTCTGATCAGTTCCTTCAACTCTTTGACTTGGTTTTCCTTTCGCATATCACTGGGTTTATTGTTCCTTGGTCCACCTTTTGGATTTACGAATGAGCTTGTGCGGACTTCTAATGAAAGTCTTGGTGATAATAAAATTTCAGTTTTTAAGATATAGTCTATGCATTCCACTAAATATTTTGATAAGTTAGAATGGGCATAGAAATATGGCATCATCAATTTCAATGAAATATTGACTCTGAAAATGTCACCTTCATATATGGCATCCTTCATAAATATCATAAGTAAATAATGTTGCAAGAAATAATGCATGTAATTGAAGAGGTCGTCTTCTTTGGCTTTGGACAAAGTTAACATATTGCCCGATATGTTCAGGACTACGACTTTCCCTTGCTCCAGACTTGATTTCGGAATCTGTACCTTATATTGTTTGTCACACAGGATATGAAATGTAATATATCCTTCTTTAGTTGGAACTTTTTGGGTCTCCCCATTGATGTCAAGATATTTCCACTTCCTTTTCTCAGACTCCTAAAATAAAATAAGAATGCATCTTTATACACAAGTACTATAGCCCCTTGGCACTTTATTTTTTTATGTATGTATGATATGTACATGTACGTGTATAGGTAATTGTACATCATCAAATAATGCAAGAATTGACTGAAAACGTTTTGGATTGACTGGTTAAGATATACCTGTATTATAAAGTAAATTTATACACAACAATAATGTTTGCTTCACAAATACACTTTAATAAAATATGATCAAATAAAATATATATGTATTCAAAACGTCTTGCATGATTTTATTGAACACTGCTTCTCTTTTTTTCTTCTGTGTCTGCGCAATATTGGATGGGATACACTCTGTATGTTTTCTGGGAATGTCATCAGTGGATTCCATATCAAAATGCTCCAGAAAGAAATGTCATAACAGGGCTTTTACAAAAAGGATGATGAAGTCCTCATGAGCTTTAAATCGGCTTTTGACGTTGCACGCTGTATCAAGGACTTGATATGGGCAAGGGTGCCAACGTTTCTCCCTGTCTGCTTTTTCATAAGCTGTTTTGCCATTTTCTACAAGGGATAAAGTACAAATACATACTTTGACATTCCATGTCAACAACTCATATGCAGTGCAATGTACTTATACGCACACTTTTCAAAGTAGGTAAACTACCAGGGTATGTAGTTTTTTTTTTGTTTTGTTACTTATTTATTTTTTTATTTTGCATAGCAGTATTGTATGAATTGAAATCTGAAAAAAGTCAAATTGCTGAAAAAAATGATTGGGTATTACAGTATGGGAAATTTTGATTTAGAGTACATCAAACAAATCATTTTATTGTTGGCCCAAAAATTAAGATTAATGTGATATATTTAAAAAATAAAATAATAAATACCAAATAAATTTTAAAACAGTCGGTGGTCAGAACTCATAAACAGCAAACCAAATAGTAACAATTTTGTGCTGGTAACCTCTTCCTGCTTTGGTGTACAAGTCTGCAAATTCATGAACATAAGAACTGAGTATCTCGACACAATCGTCATACTTCGCTTCATTCTTTAAAAGTATCGGAAGAATGTAAGAGTCACTTTTCCTAGACATTTCTGATTCAAAGGATGTTCTATGTGAGTAGGAACAACAAGTTCTATCCACTTAAATGCTTGGAAGGTGGAAGGCAGCTCTCTAGCTACCAAGAATTTTGTTGCAGTTTTAAAAAGAGAAATCTCTTGCTCAGATGGAATAAAGCACTAAATAGTACATTCACGATTCACTGGATTGGAAATTACTTCTCGCAGAAATGTATTGTCATTGAAATTTTGGTTCTCCAATCGAAATGAAGTCTAATCACTTGCAGAAAAGTGGTAATCTAAGTCACTGTTGTTCATTCGTATATCATTGGTTGTCACACGCAAGTCCAAATCATCCCCATTGATCTTTCCATTTTTCCCATATTTGATTGCTTTTAAAACCTTTATTGTAAATTCACATCTGAATTCTTTAATAACTGTTCTTTTACTTTCTGCTGACAGTGTCACACTGATTTTATTAAGACGTTCCAAGAGCTGGAAGATACAATCATAACAAATTTCAACATATATGTAATTGCAAAATCAGAAATTTTTAAAATAAATGCATAAAGAAGGATATGGAAATAACGAACAGTATTTAATCTCAACGTCCATTAAACAATATACAAAATAAAAGCAGAGCAAACACGAACCTCCGAAACATCAGAGGTGGGATCAGGTGCCATGGAGGAGTGAGCATCCCCTGCCGACCGGTCACACCCGCCGTGTGCTCGTTGTCATAGTCAGGAAATAACGGAAAAAATCTGTCGTCAATTCAGTGTATAAATAATGGACTAACAATTGGTATGAAAAACGTCAGTCAGCATTTCATTCAATGATAAATTGTATTTGCTGACAAGGTCATTGTATCGACCATAGAATTTACGAAATGATGACTTTTAACGAGACTGTTGATATTCTTGTTTCCTCAACTTGCTTGTCAATAATTTACCTCGTTTAAGAAATTGTTCATACGTAGAGCATGTTCTTGCGTATGGAATCAACTGAGATATATATACTCCGTATGCAGGTGATGAAGGTATATTGCTGCATGCTGGGAAGGATAAAATACAAGGAAAAATAACCGAAGAGAGCGACAAAAAAAATCGTCGGCGTCAATCGAAGGTTTTTAAAACCTTTGGATCTGTAGCTCTCTGCTTTATCTGTCTGAATTTTCTCCAGCAGGGAGCTACAGTTCTGCAGCTAATTGGATATGTGAAGGAAATATATTAACTATATTATTTCAGTAGGCTAAATATGGACAAGTGCAGGCAAAATAAATTGTTTTTACATGATTCAACTTACTTCTAGTTAGACAATTTTTTTTAATTAATTGTCAACAACATTATCATTTCCCCTCTAAAAGGTAGGATTTTCTGATTCTAGAGGTCTTTAATTGTTACTTGATAAAATTCCAGATATCTGTGCTTCAATCTTTTATGATAAAAATATAGTATATGTAAATTTTCAATCATACCCGATAACTTAAGCTTTTCCACAGAGCTTATGATCTGTTCCACCACTTTTCTCTTGGGAGTTGGATTTTTCGGGGTAGAAACAGACCGTTTTACAGGCACAATACTTTCCATGCTTTGGGGCGATGAACCTGGACTTGCAATTGAGATCTGAATTGTAGGTATTTTGAGTAATGATAAATCATTTTATTCAAGCTTCATTTTATTATTTAAATTGTCATTATATTGCTGATACCCCTAATTAAGATAAGTAAATTAAGATCTTATTTGTTATATAAAAATTGAACAATCAGTGTCATACCAGTGTTAACATGTTATGAACTTCACTTACCCTTGTTGATAAAATTTTGCGTTTAAACTCTGCAAATTTTTTTGAGGTTGTGAAGGCATGACCTACAGATTTTGCTGTCAGGAGTAACATGGACTCCTGACACAAACAAAAACATAGATGGGATATCGTCTTCGTATGCTTTCTTCCCATCCGAAGCGTTAAATACTGTGCCCTTCGTCTCACGACATATGGCACAGGGCGCTGCCATATTTGTTTGAACATGTGACGAAAAAAAATAGTTCCAACATGTCGTGTACTTACTTCCGAGTCTTTTTTCTAGCGTGCGACGGAAAAGGGCGAGGTAATCCGATTGTGGAGACAACAAGGGTTTTCAAAACAAAATAACAAATATACCAAAAACTCGGAGGTCTTAAAATCTCGCTGGAAGTGCGTCCGGGACGACCACAATTATTCACAGGGCGAACGTCATCTTTCCCACACTATAAACAATTTTAAGTCCCATACTCCCAATAAATTATATAGTCAACGGTTTTGAATTTTAGAACTGATTATGGCACATCTGAAAACAATGCATTCAAAGAAATGTACATGTGTAATTGTTAATTTAATGATTCATGGACTGGCGTTGGCCCAGCTCAAGTAAATGATCTGTTAACAACTTGAAATATCCCTGCTGTGAGTACAAAGACCATCCAGAATAGACAAACAGAGACAGGACTGGCCATTGAAAAAGTTGCTGAGGACACAATCCATCAGGTCTTACAAGATGAAATCCAAGCTACAGTTGAGTAAGTACATTGTTTAATAATTATTACATGTATACACCTATAAAAAGTGATGGTTACTAGATCTTTCGTGGCACAGTACTGGTATTTCCTCACAAAACTAAGGGTGTGCTTGATTGTAAAGTCAGATTTCAATTCCGAGAGTTCCAAAAATTCTATCAATCATGTAAAACTAGAATTGGAATTAGTTCACAATATGGCTGTAGCTCAACAAATAAAGAAATTCTTCTTATTAAATGATATATTGTAAGAGGCGATGGGGGATGAAAGTGCGAGTGAATGCTGTGAAGAACAGAATATCATGATGTTTGCTGTGTGCAGGCAGCAGCTCATAAGTGAACTCCACAATGAACATGGTCATAATAATTTGAGAACAATATTAAATTTTAATTTGCAAATAGGTATATCATGGTACATAGGACTGTATCAGGCCCAAATACAGGAAAAAAAAACTGCATACGTTTTTATCGGCACTCTCAGCAAATGTACACAGTATAGCAGTCTAGTCGAACCCTCAAACGGGGGTAAACGGAAGTAGGAAATCCGTACCCTAAAACGGGGATACGCGCATGCACAGTCACTCAAAATAGTGCCGTTTTCACGGAAAAACGTGTGGTCCACAAAATATGCTCGTGCAAAGTGATGGATTATTTCGTAGCTCTGTATGTACTCAAATTTGATAGATTAAAGATCTTTAAAGAGATTGTATTGCGAAAAAGTATATGTTTATTGCAAAAAATCGAGACTTTTTCTCTCCCAAAGTTAGCGTATTTTGTGTCTTGACCTCCATGCTTGATTTTTTATTCATAATTTAATAAAACGGCTGAATAAACAAACAATGGTTTGTATAAAGTTGAACTACATATAATTCCCTTCCCCGGTATTACGAATTTTGTGTAATTAACATGTTATTTTTTATTTTTCAACACTTTCTTGTGTGCCCGTCCGAGTTTCCTCTCTCCTGTAAACAAAATTTGTGCTTCAGAAATAAGGTAAGTAAAAACGAAAAAAAAAATTAATTTAATTTTTTAATTGAAAACAAAGGTGTAAACAATTCATTTTTGTATGTTTGTGATTTTTTAAAAAAATATTTTTTAAATAAGAAGAGTTATCGTTTTTGATTTCCACTTCCGCTTTGGCGCGTTGCATTAAGGAAAAGAAAACCCTCGTTTGAGGGTATATCCCCGTTTGAGGGTTCGACTAGACTGGTATAGTCTCCATCTTTAATTCCTCTCACACCACCTCTCAATACGGGATTGATAGAACTGCGCCGGAATTGAATTCCGGCTAACTTGATTGTAATTCCGCCAATTCCGAAAATTCAAGCTACTAATCAAGCACGCCCTAATTTTTGCATTTAATCATAATCAGCATTTCAAAAAAAAAAAAATTATAAATAATAGAAGTTATTAGGAGTAATAATAATATCAATAAAATAATTAAAGTAAGACCAAAAAAAACATTCTTTTATTTTTCAGAACTGAAGGAATTGAAGAATTAACGGTGAGCGTAGATGCTCGATGGCAGAAGAGGGGAAGTGGTCACTCATTTGATAGCTTATCGGGTAAGTAACACTAGCTGTCAGTGTGTAATTTCTGCAATTTACATGATATGTGAGGTCTAAGTAATAATTTTAATTATACTCCTTTTCATTTTAATTGAAGGACACTGCTCAATGATTGGTGAGCACACTGGCAAAATAATTGGCTATGAAGTTCGTAGCAAGACTTGCAGGATCTGTGAGAGTGCTGAACGAAGTGGGAAAGAAGCCAAAGAAGCATGACTGCAGACAAAATTGGCAAGGTATTAGATACTTCAATTGAAATGAGTTGTTTAAATTTGAGGTTAAGAATAGGTTTTATTTGTCACATTTTGGATTTATATATGTATTTCTACATATTGATGCTATCAATTTCTTCTTGTATGTATTTTTCTGATGGGCCCAAAAATGGTATTGTGACCATTTTTTTAAATAGACTGAATGAACACTTACTAACTTGATTAAATAGCAATTTTGAAACTGAGAAATGTACATATACATATACCTGAACTTAATTTTCAAATGTAAAATTAATCTTTTTAAAAAAGTTTTTAAATTTGTTTATTTTTGTTAAATTTTAAAAATCCGTTTTTAAATTTGTTTTTTGATTTTTTAAGGAAGTTCTAAATCTATGGAATCAAGCATGGTCATCAGTATGGTGGAGAAAAAACTGGACAAAGGTTAGAAGGTGTCCACTGTTATAGCCGATGATGACATCACCACCATTTCTCGCCTGAAAAAGAGTGTGAATCTAAATATTTAAAAAAAAGTGTGACAAGAACCACATTAGGAAAAATTTTTCCTCAAGTCTATATGCTTTGCAGAAAAAGCACAAGTCTTTGACTTCAAAGGTTATCCGCTGTCTTCAAAAATGCTTCAATTATCTACTAGCACAAAACCTGGGAAACCCAAAAGGAATAGAAAAGGCACTTGATGCTCTCTGTAACCACCCTTTTGGAAACCATGAGTCATGCAGCGATTCCTGGTGTCAGCATGTCAACAATCCGAAGCAAAGGTACTATCAAAAATATGACTATCGGTAATTCGTTCAAATATACTGTATACCTAAAAAAGTGGACTTCATACTTAAGTGGCTTTGGCGCAGACAATGATGTGCTATTTTCATGAATATACTGCTAAGAAATCATTTACATATACAAAACACTGCACAGACGTGTAAGTAGCGCTAATTCATAATTATGACAACAAATCCATACCCAGTGACTGCACTAAATTTTGAATACGTCAAATTAAGTACATGTACAATAATTAGTATGTAAATCACAATCAATTTGAACTAATTAATGTATAAACATTTATCTTGTTTTGTGCAAGCTTTATTTTTTTTCCATTTCCTAATTCTGATTTAATTGATTCAATTTAAGTTCAAAATAAATTGAAGGTACACTTCCTTGCCTTATGGAAAGCCATTAAAAGACTCGGCCCTTCAAGATTCGCTACATTTGTTATGCAACCAATGGAAGCAGAACAGCTGTAAGATTTCCAGTCTGGGAAGCACCCAACCAAATGAGTCCTTCAATAGGACTGTGTTGCTGAAAGCTCCGAAAAACCACTACTTTAGCGGTTCAGCTATCTTAAACTACAGAGTAGCAGCATCTGTGGCAGAAAAAAAATCTCTGGAGCATCTTATCTTGTTGCTGTCAGTATACACAATACATAGCTTGTAAATTCATATAATTTCATATAAAAAATGTTTTAAAAAATGAATTTAATCATAATAATGAACGTGTACATTACATTTGTAATTAACATTCCCTCCTATAGCTAATGTGTTATGTTCTTTCTGTTGTAATAGGTTAACAAAAAGATCGGGTTTTCGCTAGGAAGGTTTACTAGAAAGTTGTGTTATCTCAGGGAATCCCAGACCAGGAAGAGAAAGGCGATCACCAAAACTAAGGAGGCTAAGAGAAGAAGTCAAGAAGACGTGAGCTGAAAGCTAGGAGGTAATGTAAAATAACCTCACATGAATGATTCCGGTAATCGGTTTGGTTTTTTGAAGTACATGAATTTATATTAGACTAAGCATTTTTTTTTAATTCTTTAAGATCGCTGTGTACAACCAGAAAAGAAATTCATGAAGGATCCACATATGAATCTGGAATATGCTTAGCTCCTCAAGAAGCTGACATCATTACAGAAATTCCAGTCCCATGCCCAAGGCTATAGATGGAAACAGTTGATGTTGAAAATCATACAATTATCTTATTTGATTTAGAAACTACAGGATTAGGTAAGGATCTAATAGTTTTTATCTGATATTTATGTATGCCATGTATGGTGAAATTTATTTCTGTATAAATACATATACTGCACTAATTACTATTTATGTCTGTTGGCCTTGGTAGAATATATTTACTTGTTCATACAAAAACTGGTACTCTAAATACAAATATTTTCTTTTAGCTCGCACTTCTCATATCGTTCAGTTGGCAGCTGTACAGAAAGAGGATAGATTTTTTTCATACGTTATTCCTAAGAAGCCCATAACACCAACAGCTTCCGAGATAACAGGACTCACTGTTAGGAATAAGAAACTCTACCATAACAACAAAGAAGTGGGAGGCATTTCTCTGGTGGCAGCAATGGATTCTTTCTTGAAATTTCTTGAAAAGTAGTGTACAACAACGTTATTTTAGTTGGACACAATGTAAAGGTTTTTGATTGTCCAGTGCTTTTACGAGCTCTTGAATTGTGTTCAATGTTAACAAGATTCTCATAAAGAGTGAAGGGATTTATTGATACGAAGCTTTTGTTTCGAATATCTCATCCGAACATGAGCTCTTATAGCCAGCAAAATCTTGTAGAAAGTCTACTTGCATGTTCATATGAAGCACATAATGCCCTTGAAGATGTTTTAGTGTTGCAAAAGTTGCTGGAATTGGTGTATTTATGAGATGAAAAGCATAAAGGTGCTACATTTTCACTTGATTATGGAATGAATGTACTGTCTTACCAAAAGGAAGTTGACAAAAATTTTCCTTCCTTACAAATTCTTGTTCAGAAAAAGGTGTTGAGTGTGTGTATGGCTAAAAGAATAGCTGGAAGTGGGTTGGATTTTGATAGTTTGAGACTAGCTTACTCTAGAGATCAGAATGGTATCCACGCATTGTTTACTGAAGTCTGTAGCAACAGTTCTGTGAGGGTGACAAAGTCAAACAAAATTATTGAGGCTGTGAACTCTTTTTTTTCTGTCATTGAATAAAAGTTAAATATATTATAATGAGCATTGTCTTATTTAAATGAAAGCAATTCAATGTTATTAATTTATTTTCATCAGCTTTTTTTTTTAAATACAAATTTAGCAATTAAGTTTATAATCTTCCAGTTTATGTTAGAAATTAATTGACAGTAAGATCGATGTTCATGATAATTCCTGAAATAGATATTCAAACCAGTAACTGAAATTATATGCATTATAAGAGCTAGGTAATAGATTGACGATGTAATTGTGTAAAGCCCATTATTTAAGTTAATTGATTAAAAATGCCTTGGATTTATCCATTTTCTTTAGTTTTTTTTTTTTTTTTTGCAACAGATGTAGTACAATATCTCTGAAATACATGTATAGATATTTTATTACATTTTCAATATTCATCAAAAAATGTGTATCAAAACGTAGTTGTACACAATATTGCACTTATTAATCAAACTATGACAGAGGAAATTCTGATAAAAACTTTTTGATTTATAATGAAAACCAAAGTTTTTCTTTGTTATATTTACAAAGCTGTATACATGTGTATTTCTAATAAAGTGATGCATTTGAAAATCTTATTAGGTTAAAAGATTATCATTTTTTTTTCGTATTTAATCTAACTTCAAAATATAGTGGATTGGCACTGTGAACAAAAAGGCGAAAAAAAATTCAAGTCAGAATTTCTTTAAAAATTGACCATTGACCCCATATTCATTTTATACCAATATAATCAAGAGAATTCAAGTCTTAAATAAGTATGATTTATTTATTGTTCCTATCAGTGGGATTTTTTTAAATTCTTGATTAAAATCTGGTTGAATTTTGAAAATAACAGAGGAAATTCGGACTTTGATAATTTTTAATTTGTTTGCCCAAATCTGAAAATTATTTAGTAATTAGCACCAGTTACTATAATAAAATACATTTTATATACCAAAAGATTTCTGATACTCCTCATATTTTGCTGAAAAAGGAAAAAATGGCCATAGTGTGAAATTATAAGAAATTTTCCGGGAAATATTGGGTGGTCAATAGCAAAAAAAGTAGGTCATTGACCTAGTTATTTTAAAGTGAAAAATGACACTACTATATTTGGGGTCTATAACATACTTTTTATGGTTTGTCGTTCCTATCAGTGGAATTTTTTTTATTTCTGAGTAAAGGTATACCTTAATTACATTGTGTTGTCAATATACAATGTAGAAATAAAAGCAATGTAGACAATGTAAACACGATATCGTACATGTATCAACATTGTTTACATTGCGATGTCGACGTCGACGATGTCGTCATGTAGAAATAATAACAATGTAGACGAGGTAAACAAAATATCGTATCAACATTGTCTACATTCCGATGTCGACGTTATTGTCATGTAGAAACAATGACAATGTAAACGATATAAACACGATATCGTATCAATATTGTTTACATTGCAATGTCGACGTTGATGATGTCGTCATGTAGAAACAATGACGATGTAGACGATGTAAACACGATATCGTATCAACATTATTAACATTGTGATGTCGACGTTGACGATCTTGTTATGTAGAAACAATAACAATGTAAACGATGTATTCACGATATCGTACATGTATCAACATTGTTTACATAGCGATGTCGACAATATCGAATTGATTAAGGGAACTGGACAGGAATGGGTGTGACTGGCCGACAGGAAATGCTAATTCCTCCATGACATCTAATCCAACCTCCGATGTTTTGGAAGTCTGTGTTTGCTCTGCTCCTGTTTTGTATTGTTTTATGTACTTTTGATCTTGAATACTGTTTGTTATCTCCAAGTGTTCATCCTAGGATAAGGATATATAAAAATATATATGAAGTAAGATTTGTTCCTACCAATTTCTTCATAACTACTACTGGATTCTACACTGCTACAGGTATGACTGTCATCGTTGTCTGTCGATATTTTGTCTACAAGGTATAAAAAGTTATATAGACCAGTAGCACTTTACATATATATTATACATATCAGATTTGCAGATCTTGGACGGACATTTATACCTTACAAATAAAATTTTTAGCGATGAATCGATATTGGCATTTCAAACGAGAGTATTAAGATAGGAAAAATTTAATATCGCTGCTTTGGAGGTTACCTTTGTCTCTCTTTATGTGTTTAAATAATTTCTTGCTAAGACGAAATATTTATTTCTAAGGACAAATCGCTACATTTGAGTCTCGATAAAAATTCCGCTGATACATTGTTTACTATGCATTTTTTTCGTATAATAATTAATTTCAGCGCCTTGTTTATATGTTTAAACCGGTGAAACCATTACCCTATCCACAGTTTTTATATTTTTACTCACTTTAATATGAATTATATTCTTTTTTCAAATATGAGACATGTGTAAAGGTCGATTTGAATTTGATCATTCTAAAAACGATCGAAAATACTCTGCCTATATTTTTCCTTTTTCGTTGATTTGGGATTTTAGATTTTAAAAAAAATATCTAATATGTTAATAACACATGAAATTATTATCGCAGGTTGAGTATTTTCGACATTTATATTTCGAATATAAATATAGATTTATTGCACAAATATCAATTAAATTATAAGGAATATATACAATTGAAATTCCTCGCAGCTAAAAACTCCCAAGAATACCTTCACAGAGTAACACATCTGACATTATGTAAACAGTGACATTATGGAGAACATTGATACATTTTCTGAAATTAAACTGTTTATTAGACGTAGATTTACATGTACATGAATAATTGATTTCTTTGATTTCTCTATCCCGAGAAATTTAAACTAATTTAACAGCAGGTTATATATTTTTCGTAAGTTATAACGAGAAAACAAAAAAGAAGAGGGAGAAAAGAGAGTTGAATTGATTTTCAGTGTACATGTACAAGTGAAACTGACGAAAGAAATTTAAACTGAATACCTTTTAAATTCAGGCTTTATATAGTTTAAAAATACATTTGTTATTCCTTACGTTTTGCTAAATCGTAGTTTGAATGTTTACTAAACACGTGAATTATAATATCGCATCTATAAATTACATGTAACCTTTTGTCTATCTGATAAAATTAGAATTTATTCATAGTAGTTACAAATTAAATTTTGGTAATAAATATTTACCGGACATTTTCTTAAAAAAAAATTACACTGTATATTAGAGCTTTTTCAAGGTAAAAATTATGTAGAGAGAATGATTTTTATCAGAATATTTGTACCGGTATACAATTTTAATTTAAACATGAATAAGGAAATGATCAAATTTGGGGGAAAAGTAAGAAAGATGAACGATTTTGATCATCACAACTCACGGCACATTTCAAAACTGGATTAATTTGTAATTCAATTTTAGGAAACAATATTTTAATATCCCAATACCCAAATACCCATGGCGGGCATTAAAAACTCATTTATTTCTTTCATATATTTTTTACCCAAGTTAACCATTTGGGATTGCTGTCTTATCGTGACAGATATTAATACCATTAAAAATTTATTCTGAGCCTTTCAAGTCGTGTTTGTTCGGGGTAGAATTGTTGAAAGTTGTTTTATTTCTAAATACTGATAGGGATCGACACTAACCTTAAAACCATACTTGAAAGCAGGGCTAACAATTTCTTATTTCTGCTAACCCTGTTCATGTATAAGTTGTCCCTAAGCGACGCAACAAGGAGGTGTGGTTCAGGAGGGGATTCCCTCTCCTAGTGGCAGTGTACATGTATGGGGGGGGGGACTTTTCCCAGACAATTTTGAAATAGAGATCACAAATCCTGCATTTTGGTTAATATTATATGTCTATGACTGTATCTAGGAATATTTTTCTCTTTGAAAAATTAAACAGTTACAATTCCGAATCACTTTTTACATTTTTACTAACAACAAATATTAATTATGATGACAAAACGTATGAGAATAGATCATCAATAAATTTAATTTTGGGCCGCTCAAGGAAAACCAAGGCAAGCCTTGTTTGATAAAAGAATAACCCAACTCACAACCAGTGGATAAGCGTATACTATTAAGTATTAATAATTATACTATTAAATTGCCACATTTTACAAATCATACATTGTAAAAAAGAAAAATCATAAAACAGATATGAAGTTAGATGTAATAGAGACATGCTCTATTCCGTCTGGCAAGTCAGATGGTTTTAACCAATAGATGACAAGGTCAGATAATTTAGGTCAGATAATTTAATCTATATAAAGAAGAACTAACATGTGATTTTTTCCCGCACTTCTTCTCCAGATATAATTCAAGATACTACCGCATATTTGAGTTCATCTCACAATATGCGTCGTTATCAAAACTCTATCATTTAATTATATGTCATCATTCACCTCCTTTTTGTGAAAAAAAAACTTATAAATGAGATGAGCCGGAATTTATTTATCCATCCATACAGTGTCAGTACGTAGTCACTAGGTTTACGGGTTATCCCCCCTTTTCTATGCATCAATGGAAGTGAAAGGTGGGTGATGGAAGTATCCGATTTATTTTTCTGTATTATGAAATATTTTATCATAAATTCCAGTTTTTAAAGTTAGGTTTCCGTCAAAAAATTAACATGGATTATCTTATCAACATTGATATTGCTCGATGGCAAATATTTCATTGCATTGAAACAGATCGATTTGCCTCCCGTCCATACTTTAAACTTTGGCACATGGTACAAGATATATAAAGATGGTAATAATAACCAACTTCATCAGCATATTTTGAATGAAGAAATGCGTATTTAGTGAAATATTATTTAAACAAAATGAGCTAATCTAAAAATAGGTCTGAACTTCAACTTTATTCGGTCCATGTTGTTCAAGGTCATTGGTCAAACATCCGTACACATGGTAGCCTATATTTAGATACTTAGGTCCCTTGGCCTATCTTTAGAGGGTTTAGAAATTGGAATATACATAGTTATAATTCTTACAATATGAGTATGGTTTTGTAACTTTGGCCTTGTTGTATTTATCAGTTTATTCAAAATATTTTGTGACATTTGAAAAAAAAAAAAAAAAAAAAAGAACAAAAACAAAAACAAAAAATACAAAAAACCTTTTCCTTAAAACAGTGAATAAATAGAAAACATACAGATTGAGAATTAATTAAAGTTTGATAAAGCTATTGTATCATGTCTTTAGAAATGTTATTTACCCCGATCCACATAGAAACAGAACTATAATTAAAGGATATTAATTTTCAATCAAGGCCATTCAACTTTAACAATGGTCCAAAGAGAGGCATGAAAGGTATGGAATTTCAACAAAGGCAGTAATCAATTGTGAAATAAAATAATTCGAGTAAAATAAAGAACAAGTTATGGTGCTTTTGAATGTTATATTACAATTAATGCATTTTTATGTATATGAATTTAACATGAAATAAGATGTGTATTTGTTTATAAATACATATTTACAGTTGTACATGTACACTTGCTATGACAAAACTCAAGGTAAGTAAATACGAATGATGACTAAATAGATTTTGAGTCAAAAAATTTCAGTTGGATGGAGGCATTGCAATGAACAATTCAGGCTGTAAATTCAGGCATAGGTTCTATGCACCCGAGTTGAATTGTACAATTTCTGTCAAATCTACATATTAATAGTTATATTAGGACCAGCAGCATCCTCATCTATTCGGATATCTCTTCTCTTAGGGGGTGTGACAAGGAGGACAACTTCAGACTCAACCAGAACAATAACAATGTGTGCATAGTAATTAAGGGCCTCAATGGTTCACTAGTTGATATAGATAGGATTCCCTGAATTTTATTTTAATTAAGAACATGTAGATATCTATTATCTAGCAAGTCTAGCTATTCTTTTGCTGGTTAATATATGTATATATAAGTGTTCAAATTAAGTAAGAGGGGGTCAAAGGCTTGTGTCGCATATATATTCTGTGTTGACATTTTGGATTGGTTAAAGTTATAAATAAAGGAAAAAAATGAAGGTCAGGCTGTTTGTTCATTTGGAAGCCGTCTTCAGTGTATATGAACATAATTATGAATTTTTCTAATAGGGCCTGTAGCTTATTTGAGTAGGTTTGATGATATCATGATAACACAATAAAGACACATACATTTAATGACTTCTCACCCCTTAACTGCATAAAGGCCTTGTATTTTATATAGTTGTGTTTAGTAAATGAAAAGTTTTGTACCATCTTAAGTTAACATGAAAAATCAGATAAACTTATTTTACTAAATTTATTATATAGATTATTTCACAAATGTTGATAATTCACACAGAGATTAATTTCAGCACGGGCTTTTATTTCCTGACAATGTTCTTTAAGACTTATACAAGAAGAAAATCTTTAGGTTTTTAAATATAATTCTACAAATAAAAGACTATAAGATAAATAATAATTTATAGGCTAATTGAAGCACTGTCAAAAAAGAAGAAAAAAAAAAAACTTGTCAAAATTATTAGTAAATTAACATTTATTTTTTTGAGTTATCTTTCTCATCAAGGAAAGTGAACCTCAAAATAGGAAATGCAACTTCATGTCCCTGAACTTTTACTAGTTTTAATCAAGTAATTCAGTTTCGCAAAGGGATGAGGGACAAATTACAGAGTTCTTTAGGTGCTAAAGTCAATGCAGGCTCATTTGAAGAAGGCTCGCAGTGCTGGTCTTTCTATGTATTTTCCTTATGGCATATGCTGTATGAATGGTCACGATTAAGAAAATAATACATAAATCAACAAATAAATAAAATAAAGAGGGTTATAATAAGACTTCCAGTATAAGGTTAAAAATGGGACTTAAATTTTTGTCAGTGTTGGTTTCTGCTGTGTCTCCAAGTTATTAGATACAAAAGATTTGCTATTTTCACACAGATAAAACTTGCTTCAGTTAAAATTCTATAGTCACAGATTTTAAATTCATAAAGGATAAATTGTTTAGGTAACTGGTTTTATTTATGTGGAATTATAAGATTTAAAAAATAAATAAATAAATAAAATGTAAGAACCGCATAAGGCGAGATTTCCTAACAGCATAGAGATACAAATTCGGGGGGGGGGGATTAGATACATATTGTACAACAGGCTAGATTATAATCTGATCCTTTTCCTACAATATTTTCTTATTAATTGTAGGCGCTTACTGTTAGCTTACACATATGCATATCTCAGGGGCATTTCTTCATTGAAAATATCAGTTCAAACCCAGTTGCCATTGCATGTAATATGGTATGTGTTTATCCCTCATGTGAGCAGTTAGCTGAATTATTTTCTGTTTACACATTAATCTCATATGGGGTTAAGATGCATTAGTCGGTGCATAATTGCATATGTACATGTAGTTTACATCCATGCATTAGCTAGTGGGTACAAATACAGGTTACTCCTACATGTATAAGAGCCTCGGTTAACGTCCCTACGCTCCTTATGTATCTCGAAGCCAAGTCAAAAGTATCTCGTCGTGAACCTCTAGCATGCTGGAGTAAAATATAGGTTAGCTAGGGGATACAAATACAAATCCACAAGTGAGTAGGAGTTAACGTTTCATAGTGCTAAGATTAGATAAACTTCGACAGCATTTTAGGGTATTAGAGAAAGGATAAGTTTATACACTGACTTAGCATATTAATTTTCATGCTCTGTATCATAAATCCATTTTTTACAGCCTTAAAAAGAATTTTGAAGTCTATATTTTTAATAACCCATTCCATAGCATATTTTTGCAGGAGGAAAGGGGGGGGGGGGCTCCCTAAAATTCCCAAAGTAGGAAGCTTAAGGTATAGTAAGATCGTGCCTTTTTGATAGAGTATCAGCTGGAAAGGGATTTAGAATAAAGGTTTTAGTCATATGTGCCTTACATGTCTGGTCCAGTCCATCTACATTTACAAATGCTTAGGGGTAAATACAAAGTACCCTATTGTGTTTCTTGGCTTGAAAGGTAAATAGTATATACAAGATTTAATCAATTTTACATGGTCTTCGGAAGAGCTTGGTTTAAAAAATAAGTGGTACTTAGATAACCTCATTTCTTCAGAACTGGCAAGAAACTTTACAAAATATCACAAAACATGTTCTGCACTTGACAGAGTGGGAATGTGAACACTTAAGATTATTGTCTACAATACAGGAACAACATAATCATGCTGAAGGGGGTGGGGGGGGGGTGGGGGGGGTAGAGAGTATAGGCGCTCATTCATCTTGTTTGTAATCTTTGCAGGAAAGTATATTACAAATTTTTCTTTCAAATGACCTAAAAATGAATAAGAAATAAAATTCAAATGAATAAACCAATAAATAAAAAAAGGGGGGATAAATCTAGATAAGACATATTTTCTACTTTATTTTCTTACATTAGTCCAGTTAGTTCTTTCTTTCTGACTGAGTAAAATAGCTGGATATTAGAAAAAGAGACCCAAAGCAAAACAACTTCGAAAGATATAAAATCAGGAAAAAAAAGGGGGGAGGGGGGTCAGGCACAATTAATTTGAAGGGTAATCAGATTTATTTTAATGCAGCATAAATCTACAGTGGGTTGGAAATGAGAGAGAGTGATGTTCACGAAGGATGGGTTGTGAGGGTTTTGAGGGTTTTGAGTAGGCTAGGAGTCCATGGTGGGTGGTTAAATTGAAGTTGCCTACCCCTACCAGGTGGCGGTTGGCACCTACGGTGCCCAAGTGGCGAAATCGTCACCTTCAATTTAACCATTGAACTGTTGATTTTGTTGACTTTTTGTGGTTGATGTTGATATATGTGATTGTTGATGTTGATATATGTGATGTTGACTTTGAAAATTATATCTTATATAATGTAAATCTAAAGCAAATTAATATAATTAAAAGACAATTTGTGTTGAAATGTGTCCGTAGCACGATTGAGGTCAACCCAGCGTGCTACTTTTCCCGTCCGGGAGGGCACATCTTAAGTTGATGTTGGGGGTATGCCATTTTGCCGGCTGCCCCACTGTTGTGTAGACCACTGTGGACAATACCTGCCAACTCGAATAAAACATTAAACTTAAATACTTAGCATTTGTTTATTATATATAGGTCTTTCATAAATTAATCTTATTTATTGCAATCAAAATGTAAGGGAAATCCTGGCAGAAAATTTTCTATTGGTTAGACAGAAGAGAGAACTGAAATTAACTACAGAAAAAACTGAAAGATTAGTAGAACTATATCAAGAGGAAGTAGATTTATTAAAACACAAATGGATATTAAGCTTTCATCATCCTTCATTGTGAAATGTAAACAAAAATATTAGTGAACTTCATGTCTGACAAATCGTACATGTGTAAATGAAACACTGAAATCACATCTTACAAGTCAAGGTTGATTGTCAGATGTATGGATCTGTCGTGTGAGTTAAATTTAAGCAATAAGGTAAGTTACTGAGAAATGCTGGCTGACTTGGAATTTCCTAAACGACTTGAACCAAATCGGAAGTTGTGGGCGAGCCTTTCGTAAAAAAAAATATAGCAGCCCTGCAGGGCAAGCTTAAAGAAATGTTTAGTAGCCCAACCTCAATTTTTAGTTGTCCCGGGCCAGCGGGCTACTGTTAGTGTTAAATCCCGCTGTATAATATAATATACAAGTAGCTCAACTGCTCTAAAAAGATCTTTTGAAAAAAAAGCTAAAACAACCTATTTAATACGCTTTATCGCGACTACCAATGAGTACCTCGCAATTATCTAACTTACTACCGCTCTTTTGCTGGGGAGTCGAGAAAAGTCTAAATTTCTGGGGGCAAATGACATTGTTTACAGTAGTGACAATCGAATGATTCGAACAATTTAATGCCGAAATCACGATGTTTTGACAGATATTGAACTCCAAATTGTAGATTGTCAAATAAGGAAAGTTTAGAATATTTTATCTGCTAAAAAATGTGACAATTTTCAATGAAAATTTAACGAGAAGAGTCCGCTTAATTAAAATTAAAAAATTAAAAATGTGACAATTTAGGATTGGGTCCTCTCAAAAATATATTAGGCTGGTTCAGTGATTGTTTAGCGAGGTATTACACCAGGATTTTTTATTTATCTGTCCTTATAAATGCTACAATGATCGATCTTGCATTGTATTGAATAGCACATTGCCCCCACCCGACAGACGATTCCTACCTCCTTCGCGAAAGAGTTCCGCTAAGTTAAGTAATCGCGATATCAAGTATTTATTTCTCATGGATTATCTAAATGTCCATATCTGATTGGTCAGAAGCCTGGACAGTTAGTTTATTCTGAGTATTTATAGGAAGGTCATCGTTCTTGACTTCCATGTTTGGAAATCGTTCAGATCTGTAAGTCTCTTTTATAGTATATCGATAAAGTATAATTTATCTTTATGACTGTATAATTCCGCATCAGACAAGCAATACATTAAAACTTAATTTTTAATTTTTTACTTTTGAGAGATGCTCACCTGATATATCTGTCTTTCATGTGTTGTAATCATCTATATGGCCGAGAAAATTTACAGAAGAGAAAAAAAATACCGAAATAATTCAATAGGCACTAGATGTACATTCCAATAGTCTCATTTACCAGTAGAGCTTCAGTAACGAATTAATGCAATAGTAAGATGTCTGTCGTCAGTGTATTTGTAAGTAAAACAAAAATGATATTTGACATGGAAGAAATTCACAATTCTAGAAGAGGCAGATTTTCTTGTCACTTTTTTGCTCACTTAATTTATCGACTTAATTCCCAGAAGAAGAAAAGACTTCAAAGGAAAATTGCAATTTTCCTTTAAAAAAATTAACCAGAGCCCCTGCTCCGTATTCGAGAAGCTCATAATTTTAGAGGAAGCTCTCTTGCTTATCATAACCTTGCATATAGTTTTTTTCCTGTACCCACAACTACCAGGTTTATTAAGAAATACGAGGGTCATTCAAAAAGTTCGTAGACTTTTGTCATAACTTTTTTATTTAACGTCATATTTAAACCAAAATTGCTACATATACGAGGGTCGTTAGAAAAGTTCGCGGACACATTGAATTACGGAAAATCTATTGTGTACTGTGAAGTATGACTTATGTCTGAATAAATTCCTACATTTTGTTTATTGGTATGTAAAAAATTAGGTTTTTACTATGAGGTTATGGGATTCACGGAGCAATCACTTGACGTAAGGCGACGTAACAACCAGAGTTCAATCCGTTAAGCTTTGTCGCAGTTCTATAAATCTTTAGTTTTTTCTCATCTTTTTTCTACTTTAAAATTGAATATCTATATCAAGACATGTTACTTTTCTTCTATAATGTCTTTTGTACTGATTTGGATATTATTGAGATCTTTAAAAGCGTTTATGCAGTTAATCAGTTAATCGATCAGGTATGGAAACTATGCAAAACCATATAGGCGCAACGCAACGTCCATGCGATACGGGGGTATTGAAGTATCGCTGGAATTAATCTTTCAAAATGTCATTCCTACCATTCTTATGAAGCTACAACCATTTGAAAACTTGTCCTTTTTAGGTGTAGGAAATTCCCGGCAGCATCTTGAACATTTTAGTCTCTTTTGAGACATTTTCCAGTTTGCATACTTAATTTATACGTGGTGGAGTGCTCCATGACGCTCAATGACGTTCCGAATTTTGGCTGTGTTTTTACGCAATGATCATTCACAAACGGCTGTAAAACAGTCATAAACCCTCCAATTTAATTCAAAATTTCTCCCAGTGACGTTTCATGAATACTTAAGCGGCAGGTAAAATATCATAAATCTTTATGCGCTACAATTGTGCAATTTTAAATTTTAATAAGAGTCTTCGTGATGTAAACGTGCCAGAATGTAGCATGCTCCGTGAAGCAAGTTTTATCAACATAAAAAAGCTGTATATTTTTTAATAATCACTGGAGAGAAACAATTTCTTGTATAATTATTGGGAAAAAGGTAAAGATTCTATCTGGAAAGTTTGACCGGTTTCGTGGAAATAGCGCGCTCACAATATAACTTGTCAGCGAACTTTTCTAACACCCCTCGTATTTTAACAACAGATTCAAATATTTTGAGCAAAAAAAATTTGAATAAATCTTGATGTTTGTCAAAATAATCAAAGATCTTAGACACATAAAATGGGGTCACGGAGCAGGGTCAAAATTGAGTTATTGACTGATTATTTGCTTTTCATATCAATAGCCATACCTCTTTAAAATTGTCCTTAAATGAAATAAAATTTACATACTTAAATTTACTATTGTTTCA
>NW_026935607.1:0-6639 GCF_032062105.1 Saccostrea cuccullata
GCCAACAGGGGATGCTTACTCCTCCATGAATTCTGATCCGACCTTTGATGTTTTAGAAGTATGTCTTCTCTGCTCCTGATTTGTCTTGATTCAACTTTTAAGCCTCAATGCTGTTCGTTATCTCTAGATATTTCTTTTTTTGGTATTTTTTGTAATTTTTATATTTTTTTTGGTTTTTATGTATTTTTATATTTTTTTTTGGTTTTTATGTATTTTTTTATATATGAAAATATACATAGGTAATCAAAGATTACCTTGCTCACCTCAACACATGTAAGTTAGTCACAGTACAGTCATAGTGAAATGAAACACAGTAGACAGATCATACAGGAAGACAGTCACTTCGTGATTGAAGGTTCGATTCTCGTTCGCTGCGCCGCGTCAAATGTGAGGTGTAAACAAAGGTTAAGTGACTGTTCATTCACAAAGCACCCGGCATCAAAAGTGAAAATCAACGCGTTTCCGGATGAGACCTTAAACACCGAGATCTCATGTAACGGTAGCTTATCGAACATCAACAACTAAATAACGCAAAATGCTACAAGTATAATGTAAGCTCTGTAAGG
The DNA here is from genome assembly GCF_032062105.1 of Saccostrea cuccullata. Classification (NCBI taxonomy): domain Eukaryota; kingdom Metazoa; phylum Mollusca; class Bivalvia; order Ostreida; family Ostreidae; genus Saccostrea; species Saccostrea cuccullata. Next base: position 567 of record NW_026935607.1, read on the forward strand.
TTGTTGAGGTGAGCTGAACAAAAAGAAAAAACCCACCACCAATCATGTAAATATATAATACTGAAGTGACAAAGAAATCACTTACTTCAGACTCTAGCTGGACTGAGGCGAGACTGCAGTGACAGACATGGTGTGCAGATGAGATAAAACTATAAACTTGGAAAAGCACAATTAAATTGAGATAAAACTGAAAAAAAAAAATGAATTAAACTTATATGTAAAGAAAAGGAATACCAATCAGATTTTAATCTCCTGAATTATCTCTCCATGGCAAAAATAAATTAAACAGATGAATCAAAAAAATAAATTTACTACAAATCCAAAGCATTAAAGAATTTATAATACATCAAAAAGCCTTTGTAGAAAATCAACCACAAAAAAATTGATATATAGTACAAAAAAAATATTCATCATGCACATCACTGAATAAGGATGGAGAGGCAGGAATGCAGAAAATGAATAATAATGTATGCAATGTATGTATGAAGTGCATATCATCTATATGCGAAATCAATGCAGAGTATGTGCTAAATAAATGCAATGTTCATAGAGCAATATATGCATGCTATAGATGGATGTGTGTATGTATGTATGAATGCATGTATTTATGAAAGGGTGTGTATGTATGTAAGTGTGTATCTAGGAATGTATATATGTAAGTATGTCTGTTCGTAATGCATATATAAATATGTAATGTCTGTATAAAATGTATGTAATTGTATGTATACAAAATGTATGTAATTGTTTGTATGCATGCAATAAATGTATAAAGTGAAATGTTCCAAATGTGGTGAACATGATGTAAGGAATGTCATGTACATAACAGGGATGGGGTCAATTACTTTAAAAAGTAATTAATTAAATTACAATTACTTTGACTTTTTCTTCAATTAAATTACAATTAAATTACAGGCTTTCTAAGACATGTAATTAATTAAATTACAATTACTTTACAAAAGTAATTAATTAAATTACAAATTACCCGCACCTCAGATCTCCAGATTTCCGCATTATTCCGTATTTTTTCCTCATTTTAATATGGAAAAAATGTGGAAAAAAATACGGAGAGAATTAACAATACGGAAAAGCAGAAAATATATGGAAATAATCCGGAAAATAAACGGAAATAATACGGAGAATTGGACTTAGTCTATTTTTCATCTGGAAAAATATTGAACTCTTAACTTAGAATATTTTTCATCTGGAAAAAATACGGAGCTCTGGACTTAGAATTTTTTCATCAAGAACAAGATGTGTTTGTGAAACACAGTAGCACTCGGCGGCAACATTAAGTTCTAAAAAGCAATTTTTAGCAAATGGGTCTCAGTCAAGGTCACACAATCATTGTTCTTGGTGTCATTTGAAAGCACTAAAGTTATTAGTGTAGTATGCATACCAAATATTTAAAAGTCTCAATCATCTATGATTCAAAAGTTATGGCGAAAATTCGAAAAAAGCTATATTTAGCACATAGGTCACAGTCAAGTTCACAAGGTCATTGACCTTGGTGTCAGTTGAAGGTGCCTAATTAGTGGAGTATGCATACCAAATATGAAGTATCTATCTCTCACGGTTCAAAAGTTATGGCGAAAGTTCGAAAAAGCTTTTTTTAGCATATAGGTCACAGTCAAGGTCACTGACCTTGGTGTCAGTTAAAAGTGGAGTATGCATACCAAATATGAAGTCTCTATCTCTCACGTTTCATAAGTTATGGTGAAAGTTCGAAAAAGCTATTTTTAGCATAAAGGTCACAGTCATGGTCACAAGGTCATTGACCTTGATGTCAGTTGAAAGTGCCTAATTAGTGGAGTATGCATATCAAATATGAAGTCTCTATCTCTCGCGGTTCAGAAGTTATGGCGAAAGTTCGAAAAAGCTATTTTTAGCATAAAGGTCACAATCAAGGTCACAAGGTCATTGACCTTGGTGTCAGTTGAAAGTGTTTTTGTAGTGGAGTATCCATACCAAATATGAAGTCTCTAAGTCTCACAGATCAAAAGTTATGGCGAAGGTTAATGTTTACAACAGACAGACAAACAGACAGACATACAGCTAAACAGACAGACAGGACAAAAACAATATGCACCCCGAAAAAATTTGGGTGCATAAAAACTGTCTTGGAGTTAACAGCAGTTCTCTGTTTCTCCTGAATGTTATGTACAATTTGATCGGGATCGGAAGAATGTTTCAAAAAGTCGGGCTCAGTGATCAATTAATTTAAACAACAGACCGCCAAAATTTAACCTTGGCTTCCATGTTGCAACGTCTGCTCTGTCTAAAGGAGGGAGTTTGTTGACCAGACAGCCTGAGATTGTATTGCTGTATCAACCAAAAGATGCAGATACACGTATTTCATATGCGGTAGGTCAGTCATATTTTTTTTAACATGGTGTCACTGTGATGATGAAAATAAATACTCTAGGCCTTAGAAAACTGAGCTACCAGGCTTAACGTACGTTTCAGCCAATATGCCCATGATTCAAATCTTTCAATCAGCTCATAGAATTTTATTATGGTTAACCACAATTAAAGGTGTTAATTTTGGGGAGCCATGGGCTGTAATCTCTAGCAATGATTTACCATACATTTTTTTTTTGGTAGCGTCTGTGCATGAGGAGGAGATTTCTGAAAGTGGTTATTCAACTTACTGCTATTTTAACAGGCTTAAAGCTTGGTCCATGGATGGTTATGTTTGAGGTATATATATTCTTTTTTTCTTTTTTTATTGCTTGTTTAATTAAAAACAGTCAACTATGATTGTCATTATTATAAATATTATTTTAAACAAATTGATATAAAATTGAAGAACCCAAACTTGTGTTTATTAAAAGATTATAAAAGCAATGAATTTAAATTTTATTAATATTGCACCATTATAATTTAAGTACTTTTTTTTTTAACTGATAGGATTTGCCAATTCGACCGCAAGTGCTGCTGCAAGAAATTAAACATGCAGTGACCTTACAAATTACAAAGAAGTCTGAAGAAAATTTTTATTGCCTATTGGACAGATGGGTGTAAAGCACAGACCTGAGTTATAAATTGAATTGTGAGAAATATGAATCAGGGATCACGATGCAGGTAGAAAATGGCAAATGTGATCCAGATTGATAAAAAATGTCTAAAAAAAATTTCTTGTTTTGTAAATATTCAATGCTATGTCAATTGTTTTTTTTCCCCAATATCTAATAGTGTTGAACATTTCACTCCCACTTTTGCTTAAATAGATTGAATAAATTTCCATTTATTTAATACGAATATTAAAAAATGCCACATTTTTTCCATGATGAACTTGTGACTTAAATAAGAGTTCCAGTTTTTTTCCATACATGCTCCTATTTGTTTGTCAAAGATATAAGATCCAATACATTGCTCATGAACATAATGTGTAATTTTGTTCATTCATTTATATGTTTTTTTCTCATAATGATTTAATAAATTGTATATAATTTTGCACATTGTTGATGGTTTTGTAAATATTTATGTATGTATGCATCATGTAGCGGTTTTATTATAGCCATTTTATAACCATGTGATTAACTCCGTATTTTCTCCAGATTTCCGTATTTCCGCATTTTATCAACCAAGTAAATACCTCCATATTTTGTATATATGGAAAAGCGGAAATCTGGAGAGAATACGGAAAAAGAGTCCAAATACTCCCATCCACATTTTCTCCATATTTTGAATACGGAGAAAATCTGGAAATTTGAATATGGAGAAAATCTGGAATGAATGCGGAAAATTAGTCCAAATACTCCCGTCCGCATTTTCTCCTTATTTTGAATATGGAAAAAATGAGGAGATCTGAGGTGCGGGTACATTTCAATTTTTTGGAAAATCTTATAATCCTTGTCAATGAATATACAGAACAGGAATCATCATTGTATATAAGCGGGCCTCTGCACAAAAATACAAGAAATAATATGGTAAAGCCATTGTGTATATCTGTGGTTTAAACTTTAACTTTTATTAACAAAACAGTAAAGAACTACTTGAGATCAATTTGATGCAGTTTCCTCCACACAAACCCTACATGTACACAAACTGCATGTGATATGATATTTGATTAAACAGGGGATATTTCAATAGAGTATAATATGTCACAACTGTAACCCCTCAAATTAAATATTTCTTTGAAGTTAACCAAAACTCCTTATACTGCTATTTTTGCAGAACATTTTTACTTCATAAATAATATTTGTACAACAAAACTTTTTCAGATACATCAAATTGAAAGTGTTTCTTTTCTCAAACTAGCAAATCATTTTAAATTGAAATAATTATCCCCAGGCATTGGATTTGTCTTATCAATCAGGGAATGAAAACCCCTTTAGAGGGTGTGTTCCCGTTTTGCACACATTTGTAATTAGGTATAGAACAATAGGTGTGAAGTGTGTTTTGATAACTTCCGGTTTGGATTTACCTGGATTTACCTGTGAATACCTGATTTAGCTTTATGTATTCTTAAGGGTTTTGATACAATTTTATAAACATTTTATTAAAATTCTATATATATTCATGGGAAAAAAATTGATTTTATTGACTACAATATTAATATTTATTTAATATTATTTATTATGTAAGTCCAATTTCTTAAAAAATAAATAATTTTCAGTCTTGATAAGTGTGATGTTTTGATAAAGTTCTAAATGAATTCAAGATATAAGAAAGAGGAATAAAAATAACTTCGTATTCATTCTCTTACTTTATACTATAAATTTACCTTCCACATACTAAGTATGGTATAGACTATCGCAATTAAGTATTTATCTCACCTGGTCAAATTCCCGTTTTTCACACATTTTTTAATTTGAGTTTAAGTTGATTTGTTTTGATTGCAACTAACACCTGTGATCTGGAGGACAATTATCTCTTACAAACAAGAGAGAATTTAATCAATGACACAAATTTCTTTTCTTTTTTTCTTGACACACATATTCTGCATTGATCAAGCAACAAACTTGAGATTGAAATATAATAAATGTGCGTTTCATAGCTGAATAGACCTAAGAAGGGTGATGCAAAATTCAGATTAACATGAAAACAAAAATTAATTTTATATAATAAATAGAAAGAACCTAGATTAACTTCAATCTCTAAAATTGAAGGATTGAGGATATGTTTTGCAATAAAAAAGCACAGTAAAATGGGGAGGTAATGGTGACAATATATCATTTGAATACGTGTAAATGTGTATAATATAAAGTAATTGAATGTAATTGAAAAAGTAATTGAAATTACATTGTATTTATTCAGTGTAATTAATTAAATTACAATTACATGTAATTGAAAAAATGTTCAATTACAAATTACTTGCAATTACTTCAAAAAATGTAATTAATTACAGCCAATTACAATTACTTTTTTCAATTACCCCATCCCTGGTACATAATGCATAAATGTATGCATGTATGTAAAGAATGGACCTATGTTATGAATGTAATGTACATATGTTTGTAAGACATGCATGTTCTGTATGTATGTTATGTATGTAAAGAATGGATGTTATGTATGTAAAGAACAGATGTATGTTATATATGTATGCATACAATAAAAGTATAAAGTGAAATGTTCCTAATGTGGTGAATATGATGTAAAGAATGTCATGTACATAATGCATGAATGTGTACATGTGTGTAAAGAATAGACCTATGTTATAAATAAAGTACACATGTTTGTAAGAGATGCATGTTCTGTATGTATGTAATGTTTGTAAAGAATGGACCTATGTTATGAATGAATTGTATGCATGTTTGTAAGAGATGCATGTTCTGTATGTATGTAATGTATGTAAAGAATGGACCTATCCTATGAATGTAATGTACGTATGTTTGTAAGAGATGCATGTTCTGTATGTATGTAAAGAATGGACCTGTTATGAATGTAATGTACATATGTTTGTGAGATGCATGTTCTGTATGTATGTTATGATTGTACAGAATGGATTTATGTTATGAATGTAATGTACGTATGAATTGTAGGGAAGGGAGTGAGACGGAGAGTGGGAGAGGGGAAGATGGACCCAGTGAAAAGGGCTGTGGGGAATTAAGAGAATGACCAAGAGATGCAT
>NW_026935608.1:0-6544 GCF_032062105.1 Saccostrea cuccullata
CCCCTTTTTAAACACCATTCTTCAGGGCCATTTTCAGGTGAGCGTTGACGAAATTAGCATCGTTGCCCACTTTGTAGTTGGCCATGATGTACTTGAGAATGGCCTGTCTGGATGAGCCCCGCGTTCCAGGGCTGAAAGGCGGCGCTATCATGTCTATGTCTGGGGTGTGCAGCAGGCACTTTAGGCTTTGTGGCCTTCTTCTTAGCTGGAGATTGGCGAGCAACGGAATCTGCCATGGCTACTTCGGGATAATGTTTACTTCTCGGGAACAGCTGGGAATGAAATGGCTCGGTCACTCGCACTTCCCTGCTTTTGTTTACACCGAGCGGGGACCCCGAGAAACATCCAGTTCGCCGAGGTCGATGTACGTTCATGTATGTGTGTTTCAAGAAGGGTATTTGCACCCGCGCTGCAACTCGAGATGGATTTGATCGCAAAATATAGGAGAGTCCTAACCTGCAGTCATCTCTTTAACATGTTATCTATTTACATTCTTAAATTCTTTCTTAATACTGTGCTCAAATTCGGGAAAATGGGCATCTGAACCTTTGTCTCGGAACTTCGGGACGAAAAAAAGTTGAAAAATGTGCTTGAAACGACATTATCAGTTACGATTTAAGTGAAAAATTTCAAGAGAAAACTTTAAAAATGCCCTTTGAATCTTCAAGTCTTGCAGATATTATCAATTCGCCCTCAAACTGTGAGAAATCAACAAAAAGTGTGCCAAAGTGAGAATAGAGCATGGAAATATAATTGACATCGAGATTCATTCAAAAGCCTTATTTTTGTCGTGGTTTTTCTGATTCATATTTCAGTGCAAAGGCAAAAAAATATAAGGAAAAGGGGAACAAAAATTAACAAAAGGAAAAGACAGGAAAATAAATTAACGAGATGATTTACATTTAATAAAAGGTCCGACTTTAAAATTAATGTCCCAGTTTAAAGGAAAACTGTTCCCGTGAGCAGATGATATTCTATAATTTAACATATACATGCATGCAAATGTCTTGTTTTGTTTAATATCATTTTATTTAATAATCATTTTGGCCTTAAAAAAACACAAAGACAATATATTTAGAAAGCAGCAAAATATATGACACGATTTTTTTTTCTTTAACCTGGGGTATATCGGTCCAATTATAGTGTAGTCAGAAAAGATTTTTTCACTTTTTTTTTTATTTTTATAATTGTTACTATTATTAAACAAAATTCACATTTAGATATACGTGTGCGTCTATTTAGTTTTTCTGCGATGACGTTTTTCTCTCTATTGTTCAATAATTCTGAAAAATTTACAGTTACTTTAAATACATGTATTTATATACACAAAATGTTGAAATTTTTATTTTAATTTTTGCATTTATTTGCCCAATTATTCCTTGAAAATTAACTTAATTTAAAATTTTAATTATTTTTCAAATTTTAACATTTTCGGGCAAGGGTTGATGTAATGATGTAAAATTGAAGTACACCTGTTAAACTGTGTACTTATTAGGATAGGGAACTTAAAAGAATTGTTGGGGAATTATCAGAAGTTCTTCTCGTTTGATGTAAAGGTGTTTCTTAAACAATAGTAGTCCATTCATGAGATTAAACTCATATATAGAATTTTAATTCCATTATGTGGTGGCATGTATTGTGTGTTTACTATTATAATAAAATTATTCAAGTTTCGTTTCTTGGCGTCTGAACTTAGAGGCATCTTTTCGAAAAATTTGGGGGGCCGTGAAAACGGCCGTTTGGTATATACAAGTCGTACACAGACTTTTTACTTGCTGGCTGACTTCTGGGTCTTCTTGGGGAGCAGCACGGCCTGGATGTTGGGCAGGACACCACCCTGGGCGATGGTCACGCGGACAGGAGTTTGTTCAAATTTTGTCGTTGCGGATGGCCAGCTGCAGATGACGGGGGATGATTCTGGTCTTTTTGTTGTCGCGGGCGGCGTTGCCTGCCAACTCCAAGACTTCGGCGGAAGTATCAAGAACGGCGGCCAGATACACAGGGGCGCCGGCTCCCACTCTCTCGGCTAGTTGCCCTTCCTCAACAGACGGTGGATACGACCCACGGAAACTGGTCCGGCCGGTGACTCGGTCTTCCTTCCCTTCACTTGCCCCCTTTCCCCGTCCTGACATCTTTTTTGTTTTAATTAAAAAATAGTTAAAACCAACCAATAACTCTAAACCCTTGCCACCCCATTTAAACACGCAGGGGGATTGAACTGTCCAGCCAATCATCGCAATGTATAAAAAAACCCCAAAAAAAAATTTTTTTAAAAAACAACGAAAAAAAAAAAAAGGGGGAAAAAAATAAAATTTTAAAAACCCTTTTTAAAACCCAAAAAAAAAAAAAATTTTTTTTTCAAAACCGGGAAAAAAAAAAAAATTTTTAAAATTTTTTTTTAAAAAAATTTTTTTTTAAAAATTTTTTTTTAAAAAAAAAAAAAAAAATTTTTTTTTTTTTAAAAAAAAGAAAAATTTTTTTTAAAAAAAAAAAAGGGGGGTTTTTTTTAAAAACCCTTTTTTTGGGGGTTTTTTTTTTTAAAAAAAAGGGGTTAAATTTTTTAAAACAATTTTTTTTTTTTTTTCCCCCCCCTTTTTTTTTAAAAAAATTTTTTAAAAAAAAGGGGGTTTTTGGGGGGTTTTTTTTTTTTGGGGGAAAATTTTTTCCTTTTTTTTTGGGGGGGGGGGCCCCCCCCCCAAAAAGGGGGCCAAATTTTTCCCAAAAGGGGGCCCCCCCAAAACCCCCCAAAATTTGGGGAAAAAAGGGAAAAGGGCCCCCCCCCCTTTTTAAAAAATTTCCCCCAAAATTTTTTTCTTAAAAAAATTTTTTAAAAAAATTTTTAAAAAATTAAAAAAAAAATTTAAAAAACCCTTTTTAACTTTTTAAAAAAAAAGGTTTTGGGTTTTTTTTTAAAAAAAAAAGGTTTTTCCCCCCCGGGGAAAAAAAACCCCTTTTAATTTTAAAAATTTTAAAAAATAAAAATTAAAAAAAATTTTTTTTTTAAAAAAAAAAAAAAAATTTTTTTAAAATTTTTTTAAAAATTTTTTTGGGAAAAAAAGGGATAAAAAAAAGGGGGAAAAGGGGGGTTTTAAAAAAAAAAAGGGGCAAAAAGGGGGAAAAAAAAAAAAAACCCCCTTTTAAAAAATTTTTAAAAAAGGGGGGGTTTTTTTAAAAAAAAAAGGGGTTTTTTTGGGGGGGGGGGGCCCCCCCAAAAACCCCCGGCCGGGGCCCTTTTTTTGGGGGGGGGGTTTTTTCCCCCAAAAACCCCCCAAAAATTTTTTCGGGCCCCCCCCAAAAGGGCCCCCCCGGGGGGGGGAAACCCCGGCCCCGGGGGTTTTTTTTGGGGTAAAAAAAAAATTCCCCCCTTTTTTCCCCCCTTAAATTTCCCCGGGAAACCCTTTGGGGGGGGCCCCCCCCTTTAGGGAAAAAAGGGGAATTTTTTTCCTTTTTCCCCCCCCCGGGGTTTTGGGGGGGTTTTAAACCCCGGTTTTTCCAAGGGGGGGAAAAAAAAATCCCAAAAAAAAAAAAGGGGGGGGAAAAACCCCAAAAAAAACCTTTAAAAAACCCCCAAAAAATTTTTAAATTTTTCCCCAAAATTTAAAATTTAAAAATTTTTTTTTTTTTTTTTTTTTTAAAAAATTTTTTTTTTTTAAAAAAAAAAAAAAAAAAAAGGGGGGGGGGGAAAAAAAAGGGGGGGGAAAAAAAATCCCGGGGAAATGGTTTTGGGTTTAAAATTTTTTGGGAAAAAAATTTCGGGGGTGGGGGGGTTTTTTTTTTTGGGGTTTTGGGCCTTTCCCCCCGGTTTTTTTTTTGGGGGGGGCCCCCCCCCCGGGGGGAATAAACCCCCTTTGGGGGCCCCCCCCAAAGGGGAATTTTTTCCCCCCGGGGGGGGGGGGCCGGGCCCCCCCCGGGGGTTCCCCCCCCAAAAAAAAAAAAAAAGTTTTTCCCCTTTTTTAAACCCCCTTTAAGGGGTTTTTTAAAAACCCCCTTTTAAAAAACCAAAAAGGAAAAAATTTTTTTTTTTTTTCCCCCCCCGGGGGTTTTTCCCCCCTTTTTTTTTAAAATTTTTTTGGGGTTTTTTAAAAAAAAAAATTTTTTTAAAAGGTTTTTTTAAAAAAAAAATTTTCCCCCCTTTTTTTTTTTAAAAAATTTTCCCTTTTCATTAAAACCCCCAAAAAATTTTTTTTTTTTAAGGGTTAAATTGGGGGGGTTTAAAATTTCCCTTTTAAAATTTTAAACCCCAAAAAAAAAGGGTTTTTTTTTAAACCCGGAAAATTTAAAAAATTTTTTTTAATTTTAAAAAAAAAAAAAATAAATTTTTTTTTTTTTTTAAAAAAAAAAATTTTTTTTTTTTTTTTTTCAAATTTTAAAATTTTTGTTTTTTTTAAAAAAAAAAATTTTTTTTTTTTTTTAAAAAAAAAATTTTTTTTTTTTTATTTTTAAAAAAATTTTTTTTAAAAAAAAAAAAAAATTTTTTTTTGAAAAATTTAAATTTTTTAAAAAAATTTTTTTCCCAAAAAAAAAAAAAAAATTTTTTTTTTAAAAAATTTTTTTTTTTGTTTTTTAAAAAAATTTTAAAAAAAAAAATTTTTTGGGGGTTTTTTTTTTTTTAAAAAAATTATCCCCAAAAAAATTTGGGGGGGAAATTTTTTTTTTGGTTTTTTAAAAAAAATTTTTTTTTTTGTCCCTTTTTTTTAAAAACGACGACTTGTATAAATTTCAGGGTTCCACAATTTAAAAGCATTGCTCAAAAATAAATCTTAAGAGTCCTTGAACAAGTCATCATTTCATTTTCAAATTGATAAAAGAGCTAGCTTTGAATAAAAGGAAATGGGGAGAAGAAAGGAAAGTAAAAAAAAATGTAGAATCATACAATGAATGTGGAATTTGGAATGGAATTACATTGCTATCATGTCTACATGTATGATAAAAATAAAATCATATCTCATTTAATGCATTGATATGGAAATCATGCTCTCTGTTCTAAATATTATAATTATCAAATCTCTTTCTCTCTTTCCTTTTTACAGGAATATAACATTCAAATACTTTTATTTTGTTGTCAAAGGCATGCTCATTTGAAATTGTTAACAAAATATAGAATTGAGATGAGATACATGTTAAACATTTTCTAACACTGTAACTGAGGTATCTTTTTCTAAAATTTTGGTACCCTGAAAAGGGCTTTTTTTTTATAAGTTGATGAGACTAGAGGGATCTTCAGATGCTTATTCTTGCGCTGCCTTTCTGGGTGTTTTGGTTTTTGGTACTTTTCTTAGGAGTTTGGCCTTCTTGGGTTTGGTTGCAGCCTTTTTGGGACTTGGGTGTCCCCTTGGGAGATTTGGCTTTTTGGTCCGGCTGGTTTCTTGGCTGCTGCTGCTGCTTCTATAGGAGTCTTGCCTTTTCTCACGGCCAAATGATTATTGGGCTTAGCAGCGTACTCTAGGTTACTGCCTTGGATTTGGCAACCTTTTTGGCTTTAGCTTCTCTCGGTCTTGGGTTTTTCTCAAGCTTGAAGGAGCCACTGGCGCATGTACCCTTAGCCTGCTTAGAGAACCCTTCTTAACACCATTCTTCAGGGCCATTTTCAGGTGACTTACGAAATTAGCATCGTTGCCCACTTTGTAGTTGGCCATGATGTACTTGCAGAATGGCCCTGTCTGGATGAGCCGCTTCCTTCAGCTGAAACGGCGGCGCTGATATGTCTATGTCTTGGGGTGTGCAGCAGGCACTTTAGGCTTTGTGGCCTTCTCTTAGCTGGAGATTGGCTGGAGCAAGATTGCCATGGCTACTTCGGGATAATGGTTTACTTCTCGGGAACAGCTGGGAATGAAAATGCTCGGTCCTGCACTTTGCTGCTTTTTTACACCGACGCGGACCTCGAGAAAACGTCAGTCGCCAGGTCGATGTACGTTCATGTATGTGTGTTTCAAGAAGTAATGCACCGTGGACTCGGCAGATGGATTTGATCCAATATTGCAGAGTCTAACCTGCAGTCATCTCTTTAGACATTATTTTTACATTCTAAATTCTTCTTAATACTGTGCTCAAATTCAGGAAATCGGGCTCTGAACCTTTGTACTCAATTAGTAGTACGATAGAATGTGCTTAAACACGATTATCAGTTACATTTAAGTGAAAAATTTCAAGAGATAGTTAAAAATGCCTTGAACTCAAGTCTTGCAGAGCCTATAATTCGCCCTGCAACAAAAATAACAGATGCCAAACTAGACATAGACGCATGGAATTAGATAGACATCGAGTCATTGAAAACCTTATTTTTGTCGTGGTTTTTCTGATTCATACTTTCATGCAGAAGGCCCAACAAGATAAGGAAAGGGGAACAAAAATTAACAAAAGGAAAAGACAGGAAAATAAATTAACGAGATGATTTACATTTAATAAAAGGTCCGACTTAAAATTAATTGTCCGTCTTAAACAAGGAAACTGTCTCCGTGAGCAGTATATGTCTATAACTACGAGCATACATGCATCAAATGTCTTGTTTTGTTTAATATCAAAAAACCCCCAAAAAAAAAAAAAA